>NC_090448.1:96123965-96253965 GCF_031143425.1 Pleurodeles waltl
CCCCCAGAAGGCCCTCTCCTTTGCCCAGGTGGTGGCTACCCCGAGGAGCCCCCCCCTTGCCTGCCTGCACCGCTGAAGAGACCCCTTGGTCTCCCATTGAAATCCATTGGAAACCCGACGTGTGTTTGCACACTGCACCCGGCCGCCCCAGTGCCGCTGAGGGTGTACTTTTTGTGTGAGCTTGTGTCCCCCCCCGGTGCCCTACAAAACCCCCCTGGTCTGCCCTCCGAAGACGCGGGTACTTACCTGCTGGCAGACTGGAACCGGGGCACCCCCTTCTCTCCATTGAAGCCTATGCGTTTTGGGCACCACTTTGAACTCTGCACCTGACCGGCCCTGAGCTGCTGGTGTGGTGACTTTGGGGTTGCTCTGAACCCCCAACGGTGGGCTACCTTGGACCCCAATCTTAACCCCGTAGGTGGTTTACTTACCTGCAAAAACTAACATTACTTTACCTCCTCCAGGAACTGTGAAAATTGCAGTGTCCACTTTTAAAACAGCTTATTGTGTTTTATGTAAAAAGTATATATGCTACTGTGATTATTCAAGGTTCCTAAAGTACTTACCTGCAATACCTTTCAAATGAGATATTACATGTAGAATTTGAACCTGTGGTTCTTAAAATAAACTAAGAAAAGATATTTTTCTATAACAAAACCTATTGGCCTGGATTTGTCTCTGAGTGTGTGGTCCTCATTTATTGCCTGTGTGTATGTTCAACAAATGCTTAACACTACTCCTTTGATAAGCCTACTGCTCGACCACACTACCACAAAATAGAGCATTAGTATTATCTCTTTTTGCCACTATCTTACCTCTAAGGGGAACCCTTGGACTCTGTGCATACTATTCCTTACTTTGAAATAGTACATACAGAGCCAACTTCCTACAGACTGTAAACAGCATCTAATGTCCCTTGCTCTGCACTGACAATCATAAAGCTATGCCTCACGAGCTGGTGTGGAGGACCCTTGCAGAACTATGAGTTGCCGTCCATCCACAGAGTGTTGTCCTACGATGTATTTTGGTGTAGGAAAGCATTTTCTATGCTTATGAGGAGTTTGATGTAACTGGGTACTAATCTGCCACAAGGGTGACCAGGACAATGAGGTCCTTCACCCTCCACAACAAAAACAGAGACTGGGCGAATGCCCAAATATCATCAACAAAGAGATCTGTCCTGAAGTCACAAAGGTGTACCCTGCTCACCCCTGATGAGGTTGTGAGGAATATTCCTCAGGTGATCAGGTCCTGGACGCAGTTTGGCCATTTCTGCATTGAGTCGTTACACAGATACATTAATAGCCCTTGCCCTAGATCTCTCACTCCACTTGTAGTGAGGTATCATGTGGGACCATGCAATTAAAACATCAGGGAATGACCAGCCCAACCAAACTCCATCAGAATGGATTGCCTCACTTCCCTCCGGCCCATCTTTACCAGTTCATTACCTCCCAAGTGTACAACATTTAGGTCTGGGAACTGCAGTCCCTCATGGCCGTTTATGTCCTCCACCATCCTCCATAGCTGAGCTATCTGGAGACTTCCACTCCGCACCATCTGAAGAAGACATTCCTCAAGGCAGGCGGCTTCAGCTTACAAGGCTGCTGAAACCTATAAACAGTGTGCCCCACAAAGGAGCGGCCTAGGACCCATTCAGTTTTGGAAGGCATAACTACTTAAACAAAAAGAAAAAGAGACAAGTTAGGAGAGGCAAGGTAAAGAGGTATTTCACAATAATACAGGGTAGATTTAGCATTTGAAGCTTGTGGAAGACCATCCCACAATTTGCTTGACTTGCCTGAAGGTTAAAAAAACGTCCATGCTGCAAAGGTTGCCGCACGTCTCCGGAACAAATAGGAGGAATACGTGGATAGATCAATCCCCAATTGCCATGAGGGCCAAACCAAAGACTGCAGAAAACTGGTGGTGTGACAAGCAGTCACCATTAAACGTGAGTAAATAAATGCTAGGCTTCTCAAGTGTGGGATTAAGGTGACGTAGGTTTCCATGTAGGCGACCGAACAAATGGAGGAAACATCAGCTGCCTGGACTTCAACATAAGTCCCTTTTGCACCCTGGTTGGTGTTGGACCTCCCAAGCCTGATGAACAGTTTGCTCTGGGAAATGTGAACATCCACCCATTGAAGGCCACTGCTTTGAGTTGGCCACTAGCATTCTGAAACTGAAGGCCCCGTAAAAGGCTACAACAAAAGCTGCAGAAAATAACACAACCTCATAAGAAGAACTGCATCCCTTGACCAGGGCATCTAAGAAGGCTTCTAGTTTGTGAGCCTCAAATGGTCTCCTACTGTCCCTGGGCACTGAATCAAGCCTGTTCCAGCCTGCCAATCAGCCTGATCAGGAAACTATTGCATATATCCTGCACCCCTCTTGGCTTCCTGAAGAAACCTACGGCTGATACATTAGCCTTAGTGTCTGATACCAGCCTACCCTGTCAGTGTAATGCCTCCAGGAAAGAGGCTTACAGAGGAATGTGAGAACATGGGGCCAATGTGATTATTGCACATGAAAGCCCTATAAGTCAGAAAGACTCCCTCATAGACCACCATTGTGCTACTTGGCAAGGAAACCACCACTAAATTAAACAGGGCAGCACACCAGTCCTCCTCAGGTCCTCCAGGAACTCTGTCATGTTCACTGCCTGAGGCGGGTGGAAAGTCTAAAACTTCAGCAAAATAGAATGTGATAAACCATCAGATGCTACATTGTTATAAACACCAGGAACATGTTTGGCTTTAACAATACATTGAGTTTCAAGCAGTGGAGATCTAATTGATCCAGGAGCCTGATGAGGAGCCTTCAAGAGACCCTTTGTCTGTTGATGGCATCGACCACTGACATATTATTTGACCACAATATGACACTCTTGTCCTTGAACTCCCCTGACTAAATGGTGAGTGCTGCCACAATGGCAAATAGTTCACGAAAAGCAAAATTTTGTGTTACTCTATTCTCATGCTGAATAGGAGGCCAGTCACTCTTACACTATTGGGTACCCAGAATTGCCCAACACTCCCGGCTGCATCCGTGTACAAGCCCAAGACTTGTTTAAAAATGGGCAGTGTTTGCCAGACCACAAGACACTGAATTGATCAAGGAAACTGCTCCAGACCTTTAACTCCTCCTTCACATCAGCAGACAGCAGTGTTTGGTGGTGCTACTTAGTCAAACCTGTCATTGATCTAGCTATGGATCTATGAAGGGGCAGCAATGGGAATGATCCTGAGTGCAAAGTTGAGCTGGCCTGTGATTATTTGGAGCTGGTGCAATGTTACCTGTTTGTGGGATAATACCACATTGAGTGAGTCACTGAATGCTCTGACCCTTTCCAGTGGAAGGGAGCCCTGGCCATCCATGGAGTCAATCTCAATGTGCAGGAAGGTAATGCACATTCCGACTTGCAGTAGGAGACACCACCATTTTGTCAGCCACGAGTGGGCCTCCTTAGTCTTGTAGAAGTGTAACAAACACTCCCAACCCCCACTCGTATTCTGAGGAACGCAGTGAGCCCTGTTAATGGATGACATCCTGACACCCAGTATGTGCAGTGAATATCCACTCAAGAAGGGAACAAAACTGCTCACAATAGGTGCAGGATACTGAATGGCCGATTAGCATCAACATGTCCTGGCAGAATTCAACCTTAAGCTTGAAACCTAGGAGATGATAGTCATCAGAGTACACAGGGAGTTTACAGAATACAGGCTCAATATCCGCCTTGGCTAGGAGGGTGCCCTCCCCAGATGCCTTAACCTTGCAAGTGCCTGATAAATGGAAGCATTTTTGACAGAACACACCCATGGGTCATAGATGGCATTGAGAGACACCCCTTTCAACATAGATTATGGGTCAATCTAAACTGACCAAGCTCCTTCTTGGGTACCATGCCAACAGGGAACACACAAAGGCTTTCAGGGGAGGGTCAGGAAACAGGCCTGCTACTTTGGCCAAGGATGCTTCTTTGAGGAATTTCTTGCCACCACACTAGTACGAGCCTAGACAGAAACCGGATTCTTGCAAGTAGAAATGGGGGCAACCCCAGGAGGTGAGATCCAGAAACAAAAGAAAAAACCAAGATATAAAGTCTGTGCCATCTTTGTGGTTGTGTTCCAGTTAAGCCAACATAACAGCCTGTCAACACTAACTGACATAGGTAAGAGGGGCTTAACTGGTGGTCTCAGGGTCCTTACCCTTCTCTTTTGCCTTCTTGAGACACTTAAACTCTGGGAGTGAAGCAATCTCAAGGAAGAAGCACACATTCTTGAACTTGCTCATCCCAGTTGAGCGTGTGCAGGCTTTTTTGGGCAAAAAGAGTGTTTCATTGGAGTCTTATTGTTCCAGCCATACATTTATCCACTGTCTGTTCCCACCCTACATCAGGGTCTTCAAACTTGGCCCACCTATAATCCCACTGATAGTCAAGCTGCGCTGTACCCCTATGCACAAGATAATCTTTAAAGATCTTGTTAGTGTTAAATATCCATGATGTCATCAATTCAGGTGTCTTCTCCAGCATTACCGTCATATCAACATTAATCTGGAACAGCCAGTTAGTCATAGTTTCCTCAAATATGGGCATTTTATCTTTTGTTGATGCCTTACCCTCCTGTTCCGCAAGCTCCCTTCTTTTTGCATGAATTAGCTAGAAGACTTCCAAAATATTCCCCCTTCTAGATTTTCTCCTTCATTTCAACTGGTACATGGGAGGCCAATTTTCCCAGTTTAGAAAGGATTGTTTCTTGCCCCCAACCCGCTTCAAAGAATCTCCATTCTGCCCCTCCTCTTCACCTTTCCTTACAGTGCCCACCAGCTTCAACACCTCTTTGCTCACCCCGCAAGTGTCATCTTCCTTGTCATTTGTTACAGCCACCCTCTTTTCCCTTTCTGCTGCTATGGTCTCCAACTCAGATTTCAGCTCTGCAATAGCCACAAGAACTGTGTTCGAAGAGCCCCAAGGAGAAGTTAGGGAAGGACTGATAGAGGAGGTCCATGAGTTTCCTGACAGCTGGACAATGACCAGTCAATGGATAACAGTGATCCAGCAGTGGAATCAGAGGTACTGGATAGCCGAGAGGTTGGCTGCAGGAAAATGGCTCCTTGTTTGCAGCACTCCCCACTTTTTGCCTGATATCTGATGCTAACTTGCTAACTTGAATGAGTGGGTGTTGGGATCGTGCTATCCAGGCCCCAGCACCTGTGTTCTTTCCCTAATCTGTACCATTGCTTCCACAATTGGCACACCCATGGCACTCAGGTAAGTCCCTTGTAAAAGGTACCGGGGTACCAAGGGCCCTGTGGTCATGGAGGGTCCTTAAAGGCTTCAGCATGTATTGTACAACCCTAAGGGACCCTCTCACCAAACACATACAGACTGCCTTTGCAGGTTGTGTGTGTTGGGGGGGAAAAAATGGTAAAGCCGACATGGCATTCTTCTCAGGATGCCATACCCACAACCACCTGCCTGTGGCATAGGTAAGACACCTCTCTAGCAGGCCTTACAGCCCTAAGGCAGGATACACTACACCACAGGTGAGGGCACAGCTGCATGAGAAATATGCCCCCACAGTGTCTAAGTCCATTCTTAGACATTATAAGTGCAGTGTGGCCATATTGAGTACATGGGCTTGGAGTTTGTAATTACAAATGCCACAGCTCCATGATGTATCAAACTTCTCAGCACAATAAACCCTCACTGATGCCAGTGTTGGATTTATAGTAAAATGGACACATAGGCCCCTGTATTTTACCCAACCCTGTAGTGCAAGACAGACCAGTCTGTGCCAGCCTGCCACTAACAGACACATTTCTGACCCCATGGGGTGCAAGCCTTTGTCCTCTCTTGGGTCAGAAACAAAGACTGCCCTGGGTGTAGGTGCTTCACATCCCCCCTGCAGGAACTGTAGTACCTGGCGGTGAGCCACAAAGGGTCAGGCCTCCTGTTATAATACCCCCAGGGCACTTCAGCTAGTAGAGAGACCCACCCCCAGACCAAGCCACACTTTTGGTGGTAGGTCCGGTGGGAAAATTAGGTAAAACAGGGAGGAGTGACCACTGCAGCTAGGACCACCCCTAAGGTGTCCAAAGCTGTAGTGAACCCCTCCCTGCAGAATCCTCCATCTTGGTCTGGAGGACAGAGACCAATAGGTTTAGGAATGAGGAATGTGACCCCATCCCCAAAGGAAGTGGGCACAGGAATGGTGTAGGCACCTTCAGGGATAGTAGCCATTGGCTACTGCCCTCTGACCCCTGTAACGCCTCTCAATCTAGGATTTAAGGTCACCCCTGCACCTAGCTCACCAGATTCCTGGTTACCTCAAGAAGAAAAGAAGAAAGAAGCAAGAAGAAGGACTGCTAAGCTGACCCAAGCAGAAAAGACTCCAGACACCAACTGACTTTGCTCCAGCCCCACCGGCCTGTCTGCCGCTTCAGTAGCCCTGCTACAAAAAGGCGACACATCCTGAAGGACCAGTGACCTCTCCTAACCCGCAGAGGACTGCCTGCCCAGCAGAGGATCAAGAACTCCTGAGGACAGTGGCCCTGTTCAGAAGAAATCACCAAAAGCACTCCAGAAGCGCCCTGGATCTGCGAGTCCTGCCCACTCTGCACCCGATGTCTACAGCCCGAGTCCAGGTGGCCCACTGGTCCAGAGAAGGTCCACAGGTGATTCCGACCTCGTATCCATCGTGAGTTGACCCCTCCTTGCCAACACCACGACACCAGCAGCCTGAAACCAGAGGACCACCCTGACCACGATTTGATCCAATGAAGATACCCGACGCCTAAAGGTACCCCTGCACCCGCAGCCCCCAGGCCTTGGGAAATCTTACCAACAGTCTAGCGATGTTCAGCAGGCGGCCCTCCTCCTTGTCCAGCCTATGGTTTTCTGAAACCGACCACCTGGACCCAGCGTGCAGCATCTTTGTGCCTGCTGGGGGTCCCCCTATTGAAAAGCACTGGGAGGCCGGTAGCTGTGTTTGTTCCATGTACCTGGCCGCCCCTGTGCTGCTGAAAACCCGACACAAACTTTGAACTCTGCACCCAGCCGGTCCTGTGTTACTGGTGGTGCACTTTTGGGGTCAGCCTAAACTTTGACCAGTGGACATCCTAAATCCCGAAGATTGGAATAGTAAGTCACGTACTTACCTGTTTTCGGTGCTAACACTTCCCTCGCCCCCCAGGACTTTATGGCTTCCTATGAAAAATTGCACTGTGTCAATTTTTGAAACAGAAAATTGCAACTTACTTGTAAACTGCTTTACCTGCTAAAACCAAACAAAGTACATTTGATACATATGCTTGATACCTACTTACAACTGTACTTACCTGCAACAAAGTTCTTCCAGTTCTAGTAATAAAGTAACAAAATATATTTTGCTATATAAAAACAATTGGCCTGGAGTTAGTCATTGAGTGGGTGCTTCATTTATTGCCTGTGTGTACAGCAAATGCTTTGCACTGCCCTCTGATAAGCCTAACTGCTTGACCACACTACCACAAAAGAGAGTATTTGTATTACCTACTTTAGCCTCTGTTAAGCCTCTTGTGAACCCCTGGACTCTGTTTAGACTACATCTCCTTTTGATATAGTACATACAGAGCCAGCTTCCTACTTTGGCTTATTGTAGGAAGAGGCAGAACCCACCAAAATGTGCCTGCTGATAAAAGTATATGTGCCTGATGGACTGCCATCAGGTGAGTCGCACTAGCATCTCTAGGACCCTGGGCGAAATACTTCAGGGATTGCCTAATCTCCACCAGTACCTTGAAAATCTCACAGGATTGATGGTCTACTGTCCCCCGAGAGATCCTTGCATGGAAATTCTATGTTGGGCCCGACATCCAGACAAAACAAAATTAGGGGCTAAAAGTGGTGGCTGCGCTGATGCGGCCCACACCTCTCACACTATTAAGAGGTGAGATGGAATGCAACCTCGGGCCCGAGAAAACAAAATAAGAGCCAAGAGCATTTTCGATGTGGCACCAGCAGCCACCACAACAGATCACAATGATCTCTCCAATTGCTTTGGGCGGTGCTCCCAGCCACCCACTGGTGAGGTCTTGTAGGTACAGTGTGCAGGATCCACATGCTGGTGGCTGTGGGGACTCGTCACAATGGCATAGCAAAGAGGGGGAAGGCTGTGTGTTGGGCTTCCATACAAATCCCCTCAACATCACAGCACTGCAACCAGGAAGTGGCAAGCTATTTGCTTCCATGACTTCCTGTTAGCAGGCCCACGAGTTGTGAGTCCAAGGACAGGAAGTATTTACTGTCCCCATGGTGCCTTCCCTGCTTCAGGCCAGGGAGTCATCAGGCAAGGGAGAGGCGTGGCTGCATGGTTGTCCTCTACTATCGCTGCACACACCTACACCTCTGATTACTCGCCCTCCCTCATTCTGTTGTTGTCTGTGTTGCTTGCTCCACCCGCCCTCCTTAATTCCGCTGTTGTCCTTATTGCTTGCTGCCACCAGCCCCCTCCTTCCATTGTAGCTGAACCATTGCCTGCCCCACCCTCACCTCTCCTTCTGTTGTTACTCATGATGCTCGTCCCCACCCGCCCCCTACTTCCATTTTTGTCCCTGTTGCTTGCCCCAAACTACCCTCCCTCCTTATGTTGCTGTTTGTGTTGCTTACCTCACTCACCCTCCTTCATTCTGTTGCTGTCAGCATTGCTGGCCCATGGGAAAGTGCTGATAATACTGGCATCAATGTGGGTGGAGTCTATGTGATATCAAAATTTCATGCAGTGCTTGAAAAGGAATTATTAAGGAGAAGGGGCACACTACCTACAGTGCCAGTCTGCTACTGAGAATTACCAGTACTCAACCATAATAAGAATGGAACCCACGCTGAGAGTTTTTGGTGCTGTCCCTTTCAAATCAAAGAAGCACAGATACTCAGTCATTGTCCATTTAAAGCACTGGAATGGTCCAATAGGAGTGAATTGTGAAATGATGTGCTGTGATTTAGCATGTGGTGCCCACTGATTGGGAACGTGGAGTATTGGTTGCAATTTATTTTGTATTTATTTGAAATTATGTTTAGGTCCGATTTTTGCATTACACTTATTGCTCAAAAAATTCCCAAAATCACTTCCTTACATCACACCACATAATTACGCTTCTGTTTGTGGCAAAATAATAGCACGGGAACAACAAAACAATCAGAACATGAGCAATTTTGTCTTTCACTCTTTTTGTAGCATGAAATGCGTCCTCCCATCAAAAATTGACACAGTGACACATTTCACACTAAAATATAGTGGTGAATTGCAGATTTTAATCTTATGTAATTACACACAACTTTGCAAAATGTTACTGAAATTTCACATATTTACGCTAAAACAAATTACGCAAATTGTGTATATGCCTATCATCCCTGCTAAAATAAATACAGTACATAGCATTATATAGTGCTTAGGAACATTTGCATTTATGTGGGTGATATGTAAATAAATGGTCATATATGAATATTACAGAGGTGCGATAGAGAGGCAGACAGAAGAGGTTATAGATAGCTTTTGTGAAAGACAACTTCTCATGTGAGTGGCATGGAAGTCAATTGGTGTTTGTTAGCTGGGTCAGTTGCAACACCTCGCTTTATCCTGCCGTACTCCTGGAACTTCCTGAGTTTCTCCTTACATTAGGGGCCATAAGGGCAGCACTGCAGCTGTTATATAGAATAATAAGCACTGACAAAGCCAATAGATCCATCAGTGGCAGCCTGGTGTGATGGTCAATTTTTTATGTCATATTGCAAGCATATGCAACAAAGACAACTATAAGAAAAACAAAGAAATCCCTACCTACATGTAGTAAACATATGCATGCAATAAGAATGTTGATTTAAAAAAGTTAACATTCACATAGGTTTTTAATAGATGACAATGCATGCTTAATAGCAAGCATGAGTACTCAGAACAGGTATAGAACTCTTTTTGTAGTTTAATACACATCACAGGAAAATATAATTCTTATTGGCACAAAGGCAAGGTGTGATTGGTTTTATATTACTAGGGGAATGGCCCCACTCCGCCATGGTGTCAACTGGAAAGGCACTGTAGTTTATGCTGTATCTTTTCAGATGCATGGGATGAACTCAGCACCCATCCTGGCCTTCCGCCTTACCCAACACCTGGTTCCCCCATCAAGGTGAGAACCATGAAATCTGTTGAAAAGCTGGAAGGGCAAAAGTGGCAACCTCATTTAAAGTTTAGCCGGTACCCTGGAGGCCCCAGCTCAATCTAGAACTCCCTCCTGGCTTGTCTGGGATCATTTCAGCTGGAGTACTTTCATACAAAATTGAATTCAGAACAGCTATTTTTATTCGTATTTATTTTGTATTTCAGTAACAAGTCCCTACAAGAGGACTTTGTTTCTGAAATATAAATAACCAGGAGCCCTAAGGTGCAGAAAGTTTTCTTTCTGCTAACTGGGACCATTGAAGATTGTTCCTGCCCGGCCCCACTTAACACTGCTGTGCAAGTGGTGGCCCCCAAGCACTGGCACACGCCTTGCTTGGCAGTGCGAGGCATTGGAAATATATGTTGGATCATCCAACTTGGATGGACAACAGGAGCAGTGTGACAGATGAGCCACTGAGAAGAGGTTTCCAGTGATGAAGCCAGCTGAAAATGTACGTAACTGGCGATTCCCCCACCTCTTAGTGACGTGGGGTCAGAGGGGACCAAAAGATTGGCATGGTGAGTGAACCATTGACTTACAGACGTTTACCAGCCTCGTCAAACTATTACTGACACTATACATTTTTAAAGGAAAAAAATAGATGTTTTATTGAACAAAAAATAAAATGGCTTTCTAAAATCTCGTCTGTAAGGTAAGATGACATGCATTTCTGAAAATATTGGAATTATGCAGCAATTTCGCATGTAGTGAAGAAAAACGTGGTTTACTAATATTCTAGACAAATGCGATATAGCTACAGTTGCTTAAAGATATTACAGATGAATCAGTCAAATTCAAGATCATTTCAAGAGTCGTTATTTAGACTAGATCACTACTAGAAGAATGGTTGCAAGTGACAGAAGGAAGTGCAAAGGGCAGGAGAGAATTAATGTAAAGCAAACCGGGTAGATTACTCTGCAAAAGAGTGAACCGAAACATTAGTGCAGAATTTCGAGCAACTTTTCGGCTGCTAGTGGGTATCAACCACACAAACTTCACTTAACATCCCACTACGAGTCTGATCATGTGTGGGGCTGACACACGACATGTGGCTAGGGTGCCTACTTCTTTTTCATTTATTTTTTGATAGTCAAAATCAGGGCCAGTGGCCTCTAAATAGTGTTTCTTCATGTTTGCTGCATTTGCTGCCAATCCTCCCTGTAAACAATGTAAGGTAAACGTCCTCTAGAAACAGCCGTGTTTGCTCTTGTAAACTGATAAACCGCAATCTAAGCTCAAAAACACAAGGCAGCATTTTAAGAGTATACCAGTTGGAAATGTTGTAAGAGTGAGGGCTGAAGTGTAAATTGAGGGCTGCACCACAAAACTGGTTCAGGAAATGGTTCTTAATGGGGAGAAAAGGGTGGCATTCATGTACATCTGTTTAATGGCAATTCCATGTGTGTTTGGAGAGGCTTAGAAGAGGGCCGCACATATATATGTCTGGGTGCATATTAAGGCTTTCATTTAAAAGAATGAATGAATGGGGGGATCACACAAGAGTAAATTTACAACGCTAAAAAGTAGCAGAACTGATCAAAAAGTTGGAGGAAGGTGGGGCAGACACTGCCACTTCACATACCAGACCTCACACCTGAAGTGACTATTCTGAAAACACCAACAATTCAGACACCTGGGCCTCTTCAGAAGTACCACGACGTCCCTGGGGTAAGCCTGAGTCCTACATGTGGAACTGCTGATGGAAAAAGGGAAACCTAAGCAGAAGTTTATGTGGTGAGCATAAAGGTGAATAGTGCTGCCTTGGATTTTCTTCATTCTTTCAGAATTTCTTGCTCATACACGTTGATCTTTTGATTGATATGTGGGGGAACCAGGACTTACCCCTGCTCCCAACTGTGCCGCTAGTTTCTGGTTTCAGCGATTGTCACTCTTTAGTCAGTCGGTGTTTTAACAACCCAAAGCCTTTTTAGATGAGTATCGCCATAAACCCGAGTTGATGAAGGCAGTACAAGGGTGACCGCGATTCCTGAAACCCATTTGTGTCTTGTGAGTAAGCTATCTCTCAACTGCCTCAAGTGTCAGGTCACACAGGGGGCACAAGAGAGCCCCCAGCAAGCTAGCCGTTCAGCTCCACCGGCCGTGTGCCACAATCTGCTCAAAATCCTGCAATCTGGTGGCCATCCACCAGTGAAACGGGACTATCGGTGCGGCAGCACGTTTGCCCACAATTTGACGGTGAAATTATACAGCTAAGTGAAACGGTGACTGCAGAAAGCCTTTAGGGCTGAAACACTGCGCTCTGGCCGTAACACATGAGATGACAGTCGCCGGAGGCGGAGAGATGATTGTAGAGAGCCACCCGGCCTCTTCAATACTTTGTAGCTAATTCCGCGTGTCCGGACGGAACGCGGAACCGAGGTGATTCAATAAATGAGGGACTGCGCTGACGCAGTTTCCCTGCTAGTTCAAGTACCGAGTGCACGTGTCTCTGTTCTGCACCCCAGGGCTGGTCGAGGCCCTTTGAAGCAACCTTCTACACTGGCGACGAGCGGGTACCGGAATCCCCGCGTAGGCCTCGGAGGACGTGCCGAGTGCAGAGAAGACGGGCTGGAGCTCCGTGCCCGGCGGCGCTGTCTGCATCGGAGTACAAAGAGGCAAGTGGCGCGGGGCGCTCTGATTTGGGAGGCGCGCCCCGCCTCTGTGCCGCGAGGGACATTTAGCGTCCGACACCTATTTGAAGTGCTGTGCTGCCGCCCGGAGGCGCGCACAGCATCGGTAAGCTGCAAGCGCAGCTAAGAAAAAAAAATATTAAACAACGTGACCGGGAGGCAGCGCTCCAGCCCGGCAGCACCACGAGGGGAGGGTGCGATCTTGGGCACACGGATCCCCGCCTTCAGGCCGCTCGGGCTGTGCTCCCCAGAGGGGAACACAGCATAGGAGCCAGAGGGGCAGGAGTCCCCACTCACAAAAAAAAAAAAAAAAAAAAAAGAATCGAACTGTAAATAGGGCACGAGGCCCTGAAGAAAATAAAAAGCAGAGAAGAAAAAAAAAAAGAAAGAGAGAAAAAAAAAAAAAAGAACAAAACAGAAGGTGAGATGCAAATAGGGCAGAAGGCCCTGTGAAAGGAAAAAATATAGAAGAAAGGGACTTTAAATCAATAAATCACCTGCAAAAGAGAGAAAAAAAAACAGTGAAAATTAGCAATCAAGGCAGCCCCTGTAGAGAACAAAAAGGGGGGTAAATAGGCATATACACCATGAGTGCCCCAGCACAGGAAAACCCCCAGGCGCACGTGCAAGCAGGCCCCAGTGCCCACTCGTCCGTAACCGCACTGCCACCATTTAGCCAACTAATTGACCCTGCCACTGCCGCGCCAAGATGGCACCTATGGCTGAACCGATTAGAGAATTACTTCTGCGCCACGAGGGAGACAGATGGGGCTGTGCGCAGGTCTCTCATGCTGTTAATGGGAGGGGATGAGCTGCAAGAGTTGTTTGATGCGCTCCCCAACACCGGTGATAAGTCGGACTTCAATGCAGCGGTCGAAGCTCTGAACAAGCATTTTGACCCACAACTAAATTCAGACTTTGAGCGTTTTAAACTTCGGCAGGCTCAACAAACTGATGTCGAATCAATGGACATGTTCTATGCCCGATTAAGAAAACTAGCAAGCTCATGCGTAGGCCTCAATCAACAAGAGGAGATCAGGGCGCAGATCATTCAAGGATGTCGTTCAAATGCACTGAGGAAACTCATCCTACGTCAGCAGGGTATGCCCCTTGATGACATCCTAGTGTTAGCGCGCTCATGTGAGTTGTCAGCAGTAAGAGCAGATGCCATGGCAGCAGTACGGGGACAGTCCCTGGCAGCTGCGTCGACTGCACACCCGGTTCAGGTGAAGGAAGAGCATGTGGAGGCCATCCAGACACGTCAACCATCAGGAAGAAAGGTGAACGTTGGCGGACAAAATGCTCGCACCTGCCGAAGCTGTGGGTATGATCACAAACCACCCATGGCGTGTCCAGCAAAAGGAAAACAATGTGACAAGTGTGGCAAAGATAACCACTTTGCTAGAGTATGCAGGTCTGGCAAAGGTTGGCAGGGGAACCAGAGAAGAAGAGACACCAGGGTCAGAAGTGTGACCGCCGAGGCTGACAATTCTAGCGAGACAATGGCTCAGAAAACCCCCATTTTCGAAGAGGCTGAAGATGAAGACATTTTTGTCATCTCGTTCACTGGTGAGAGGCTACAGAAAAAGCGACCTCCCCCCATGAGCAAGATCCACATCAATGGCAAGTCAGTGACAGTGCTCATAGATACAGGAGCATCGGTAAATGTAATGGATGAGACTCTGTTCAGGCAGCTGACCCCCACACCAGTGCTCTCCCCAACTACCACCAGAATTTACAACTATGGGGGCAGAGAACCGCTTCCCCTGAAGGGCACGGTGGAGGTATCCATGTCCAGCGAACAAGTGGCAGCACGGGCGAAGTTCTATGTGGTGGCCGAAGACCGAGGTACGCTACTAGGGTGTCACACCGCGGAGGAGCTTGAGTTAGTATTTTTCGCGCGACAAATATATGACTCTCATGCTGTACGTTTAGTCAATGAGTTTCCGCAGCTCTTCGAAGGCCTAGGGCGACTCAAAGATAAAAGTGTTAAGCTACACATAGATCACAGGGTGACACCTGTTGCTCTCAGGCACCGACGAGTTCCGTTTCACCTACGCCCCGCCGTGGAAAGGGAACTACAACTACTTGAGGATCAAGGAGTGATCGAGAAGGTAGAAGGGCCCACACCGTGGGTGTCGCCATTGGTAATAGCGCCGAAACCTAAGCAACCTGGTGCCATCTGTCTATGTGTTGACATGCGCCTGCCCAACAAGGCAATCAAAAGAGAGCGGCATATAACGTCTACAATGGATGATATCATAGCAGATCTGAATGGCGCACAGTGGTTCTCGAAGTTGGACCTCAATGCTGGATATCATCAGCTGGAACTGGAGCCTGATAGTAGAAACATCACTACCTTTTCAACGCATGTGGGACTGAGGCGATACAAAAGACTGAGCTTTGGGGTATCCTCGGCCGCCGAAGTATTTCAAAACGCGATAAGAGAGACGCTCTCAGGACTGCAAGGGGTGATCAACTTGAGTGATGACATCCTCATATACTCCAAAACCCGAGAAGAACATCACCGACACCTAAGAGCTACATTGCAAAGGTTATCAGAGGCAGGCCTAACACTCCACAAAAAGAAATATGCGTTCTATCAGACGTCAGTAGAATTTTTCGGATATATCTTCTCAAAGGATGGTCTGCAGGTTGACCCTCGGAAAGCGGATGCTATCCGTCAGGCGCCGATCCCAAAGAACACCACAGAGGTGAGAAGCTTCCTGGGCATGGCAACATACTGTGGTAGGTTTATCCCGCAGCTTGCGACCATGGCTGAACCCCTCAGACAACTCACTAAGACTGGGCACCGGTGGGAATGGAGTCCAATGGCAGACAAAGCGTTTGCCGACATCAAGACAGCGCTACTTGACAAGTCAACGATGGCGTACTTTAACCCTCACCGGCGAACGGAGGTCGTGGTAGATGCTAGTCCAGTAGGGCTAGGTGCCGTCCTTCTGCAGGAGCAAAACCCGCAGGAGTGGGTTCCGGTTGCATATGTCAGTAGAGCATTGTCGTCAGTAGAAACACGCTATGCCCAAATAGAACGGGAGGCTCTGGCGATCCGGTGGGCGTGCAAACACTTCCACTTATACCTGTACGGCCAAGAGTTCCGGGTGGTGACGGATCACAAGCCTTTGGTCGCATTGTTTGCTGGCTGTCCTCGCCTGGCACCCCCGCGGATAGAACGGTGGACCGTTTTGTTGCAACCATACCGATTTACCGTCGTCTATCGGCCAGGAGTGAATAACCCTGCAGACTATCTGTCTCGTCACCGCTCCGCAGACACATCCAATGACTCTCAGGAGAATGATGAGGAGAGCACCGAGATATTCGTCAACATGGTGGTGCAATCGGCGTGCCCTAAAGCCCTGAGTGTAGGAGACATTGTAGACGCCTCCAAGGTGGACGCAACCCTTAACCAGGTTAAAGAAGCGCTTCAGCACAAAGAGTGGAAGCTGTTTCTGGAAAGAACCAAAGCAGCCAATCAGGAGTGTAAAGCCATGATGCAAGGAATGTTGAGGGTGCGTGATGAATTATCCACGGATGGGCAAGGACTGGTCCTGAGAGGAAGGAGAATCGTGATGCCCCAGAGACTGTGGGCAAAAGTAGTGGAGCTAGCACATCAGGGCTATCAAGGCGCTGCAAAGACTAAGGCAAGATTGAGGGCCAAGGTATGGTTCCCCGGCATGGACAGCCAGGTGGATGAACTGGTGGGGAAGTGCCATTCCTGTATCATCACATCAGGGGAGCCACCCTGTTGCCCCGTAGTCACGGAGCCAGCGAGTGTGAAGCCGTGGGCAAAAGTGAGTATGGCCACACTGATGTTCAAGGTCCCTCCAAGGGATTGCATTCCGTCTGGTCCTCAGTGGGTCGCACCCGAGCTCGATGTTGATGCCACGCAACAACGCAGAGAGTCTACTAATCGTAAAGCCACCGAGCGACGGCGAAGTAAATATCGAGGTTTTCAAAAGGGGGACAAAGTGGTGGTGAAGAATCGTCGGCCAGGAGGAAAATTCCAGATTCCGTTTGAGCCCAAACCCTGGCAGGTTGTCAGTGTACGAGGTGCCATTGTGACACCAGCTCGAGGCAGTCAGAGGGTCACCAGAAACGTATCGCATTTTAGGAGCGCTGGAATCCCAGTCGTAAACCGGGAGGAGGAGGTCGATAACTCCACGTTGGCTATAATCTACGCCCTAATCCGGTCCCGAACAGTCAGCTCCGGGATTTCGTATGTTCGCTGGGTCCCTAGGGAGCTGTGGTAGATCCTGGCTGTTTTGTCATCAGAAGAGTTTTGTTTTCAGACGCCGCATGCCTCCTATCAGTGTTTTGACATTTTTATATTCACATATGTCTGTTTGTGTTTTTTTTAGTTTTCGGGTGTTTCTCCTCTTCTGTGTGAAGTAAAACATGGGAGGGATGTAGAGAGCCACCCGGCCTCTTCAATACTTTGTAGCTGGTTCCGCGTGACCGGACGGAACGCGGAACCGAGGTGATTCAATAAATGAGGGACTGCGCTGACGCAGTTTCCCTGCTAGTTCAAGTACCGAGTGCACGTGTCTCTGTTCTGCACCCCAGGGCTGGTCGAGGCCCTTTGAAGCAACCTTCTACAATGATCACCTGAGATCAGTTAACACTAGCGAACGCGCAGAGACGGGGTGCCTGGCTTGTTACAAGGAGCCTAGAGCCTGGACTAACTGCGCAATCACCTTGTCGGGGGATCCCGCTATTGCTGCTGGAAGGGGGGAGAAGGTGCGGACCGTGGCGCGATGGGTGTAGCAGGGTTCGGCAGGACACGGAGGCTGCTACTCACACGGGCCCCCTGACAAAGTGCCTGTGAGGATATGACTGCATCGTGTGAAAAAGAAAGACGCGCTGACTCTGGAGCATCATGTACAGGAGCGCCAGTGCGTGGGACTGCGCAAGCGCCGCTAAGAAGACTCATCACCTGCTGAGGTACGATCGAGCCCTGTGCTGGAGGTGTGGCCTAGTGGCTGATAAGGTGAGGCGAGGGGGCCGAGCTGTAAGGCGGGCCCGGTGCTCCTTCGCTACCCAAGAGCCCAGTGTGTGAGCGTGGGGCTCAGACCATATCAGTGACCGCTGACGACACAACAGCTGCAAAAAACAGGAATCCTGCCACTGGGCGAATCTGAGAGACCCGCCGTGTGCATTGCTAACACACGGCAGCCCTGCTTCACACGCCTCAAGAACTCAGGGCCCACATCAATGCCTCCGTATCGACCTATGTGACACTGCTGCCCTCGTGAAAACTGGGAAGATTCTCCTGACAAGCCCCATCCCCTCCCCCAAGAGACAACACAGGACACCCAAAGTGCCCCTACAGTAAATTGCTACAAAGGTAAACAACGTTAATCCTGTGCCCCGCCCCCCCTCCCCCCCCACCGAATTGGGATACACCAATTGTAGTTCTAGGGCCAATAAGGGGCTGATCATACTTTATCATTACTACAGGGGGTACCCGTTCCAGAGCGAACTGCACAGTTTACAGCGTGACCCTAACCTAGAGGTCTTCAAACTGGGGGGCGGGTCCCCCTAGGGGGGCCTCAAGTGATCCCAGGCGGGAGCCAGACTCTGGCCAAAAGAAGCAATATACAGATAACAGGCCATTGTTTTAAGCAGAAGCATGTTATTGCATTAAAAAAAAGTACTAGTACTTAACTGCAATGTTTAAATACCTCTAGACATATTTAAACATTGCGGGCCAGATGTAGCAAAAATAAAAATTGCGACTCACATTTTGCGAGTTGATGCGACTCGCAAAATGCGAGTCGCAAATTGGAATGCCAGAAAAAAAAGCGATCCGATTTTGCGACTCGCAGCCGGACTCGCAACGCTGTGTGCGAGTCCGCAGTTTGCGAGGTCGCTGTTTGCGAGTGTGCAAAAACGAACTCGCAATTAGCGAGTGGGTGTCGCAAATTGCGAATACCTTCAAAATTGCTTGCAGATGCAGCAGAACACTCCAGAAAGCATACCAGAACACTCTGGAAACACTTCCTGGCACATGATGATGGCATCACAGCCAGGAAGTTAACAAATACACCTGGGAGGAGGGCTCAACAGTGAGCAGTGTCTCTGACGCTCACAGTAGGGTGCTGAGGAGTGGTAGGCACAGCACCATGGACGCAGCAGGGACCAGCCAGGCTGGCAGGAGGGGCAGGAGATCATAGATAACAGCCAGGACAGATTAATGTGGCACATGGCGTTAATGTGCCACATGACTGGTTGGCATTTTCCTGCCCATGGACAATTTCAACTTGTATATAGTTTCTTCATGACATTAATAAAACAGTTATTTTTGTTCCACTTAACAAATGGTTAATAGGTGAGTATGGTGGGAGTTGACACGTACCGTCCAAAATATTGCGTTGCAATGTGGTCCCGTCTCAGTCTGCCTTGATTAGCTAGACTCCTATCCCCATGATGGCGATGTGGTTGTTCTTGCTCTTCATCATCAGGATCTGGGTCTGCAGGGGTGAGAGGTAGCCCACGTCGGGTGGCTATGTTGTGGAGGATGGCGCATGCGACTACAATTTTGAAAGCGGTAATGGGGGTGTATTGGAGGGTGCCTCCACTGCGGTGGAGGCATCTGAATCTTGCCTTCAGCAGTCCAAAGGTGCGCTCGATCAGGTTCCTGGTCCTCTTATGCGCACTGTTGTATTGCCTCTCTGATTCAGTTCTGGGTGTTAAAAACGGAGTCATGATCCAAGGCCTGAGAGCATATGCACTGTCACCTGTTGGGCACAAAAGTACACTGTTAGGAAGTCCAGATAGTCGTGCACAGTGACCTGTGTGTATGTCTGCAAGTGTCTGTGGCTCTACCTAGGAGGTAACCGTCTCCAAATTCCCCACGTTCCAGGCGTTGATGTATCCCACTATGCCTAAAAAATTATGAGTCATGGGTACTGCCAGGAAACTTAGCTACGATGTCCGTGATGACATAATGGGCATCACAAACAACCTGTATGTTGAGTGAGTGGGTACACTTCCTGTTGCGGAAAATGTGTTCCAGATTAGCAGGGGGGCATATTTGAATGTGTGTCCCATCTACACACCCTATGACATGAGGAAAGTGGGCAATGCGGTAAAAGTCCAGCTTGGTGCTGTTAATTTCTGCCTCATTCCTTGGTAAGTATATGAACTGAGACCTGTGCGCTACTAAGGCATCTAGGAATGCCCTGAGGAACCTTGACACTGCACTTTGGGATATCCCACCTGCCACGGCAATGACCCCCTGATAGCTCCCTGAGGCCAAGAGGTGCAGTGCGCATAGTACTTGCACATGCGTAGGGATGGCGCAGCCACGCAGAGTCTTGTGTTCTAGATGTGGTTTTAGTAATTCTATCAATTCTAGAATGGCAGCGCTGCTAAGGCGGTATTTATCATAGCTCACCTCTTCAGTTTGCTGGAAAAGGGTCTGCCTTGTTCTATATATCTTCTCCTGTCTGTGGCCCCTCCTCCTCCTCTGCTGGGCTGCGTAGACTCTCCTCCTCACTGCTATCAGGTATATGTCTGCCATCTTGAGTAACCCAGATGCCTTCTGGGTCTCCTTTTATACTTTGGTAATGGTTACCACCTGCTCTGAGTTAGTGGTAAATGCGACTTGCAAACTGGGTTTTTTGCGACTAGTCGCAATTTGCGAGTTGCAATTGCATATGGGTTGCGACTCGCAAATTGCGACTCGCAAATTGCGGGTCGCAAAAGGGGGTCGCAACGGATGCGACTTGCAAACGGGTCCCATCGCTTTTTGCGAGTCGGAAATGTTTTTTTTGCATCCCATTTCTGATTTTGCACTGTCGCAAATTGCGATTCGCCCCGTTTGCGAGTCGCAAACGTTTGCTACATCTGGCCCTGCAATCTTTATAAAATAATTGTGAAAAATTCTGAGGGGGAGCCCAATGATTTTTATTTTTCAACTGGGGGGCATGGCATTAAAAGGTTTGGGAACAACTGCCGGGCCTAACCTGATAGGGTTCCTACGCAGCTGTGAACTTTTCTCTCTGTTGGTAACAAAGTTGGCAACACAGCCCGTGCCATCTGACCCACCTGTAGGGGGAATTCCGGAGCCCCAACCCAGCTGACACATCTTGCCGCAGCATTGTTATAGCACCTGCCCGACTGAATGGGGAAACCAGATAAAACACAACTGCGTCTTACCTTTGTGGTGAGGGAAAGCAGCCAAAACCTACTAGACACTGCTGTGGAGCAAGCAATTGACAACTCCAGCCAGGGTGCCATGGCACTGGAAACTACTCTGGTGGTGATGCAGCAGAGTCTGTAGTCCATCGATGTCAAAATAGATCGATGACTAAACATAGGAATGGATCATCTAACTGCCAACTCGACAAACAAACAGCGAGGCTGACAGAAGCGGAACAGCGCATTTCCAACATGGAGGACAATATGCAATCCATGAACACTAAATGCCTCCTCATGGAGAAAGTACTTTCAGTAATACAAGCCAAAAAGGAGGACTTGGAGGCACAACAACTTGCAGATAACAGGAATACCGAAGATGACGCATACTGCCAAAATGAAGACCTACGTGGAAAACAGGCTTACAGACTTCTTCGGCTCCAAACATCTCTCACAGCTGGTGGTGGTGGCGCATGCGCACTGTTCCTTGGCTGCCAGGCCTCTGCCTTGGGCCCCTCCTAGACCAAACTCCTAAATTACCGTGACAATGATACGGTGCTTAGACTGACTCATGAAGACACAGTATCAACTATCAAGGGAATAATGTGGCAGTTTTCCAGGATTTGACTGCACGTGCAGTCAGCCCAGAGGGAATTCCTGCTGGTAAAATAGAAGCTGCAAAAAATGGAAATCCCATACACAATGGTGGTAAAACAAATATTTTTGCAACGCCAAAGGAAGTGAGGGAATTCACAACCAAACTTTCTTCATGCAGATGTGAGCACTTGGCTCAAGACAATGAACCAGGGAGTGATTGAAGGCACACCTAAAAGACATTGTCACTATCATGCGCTTAAACCATCAGCCCCCCACCACTGGGAGGCGAATTAAGGGGTTGGGTGCTCACAGCACTGCCTGAACGTTGAATCAACTCGGATGGTAATTATGGTTTACGCTAATCTTGTAACTGTTTAACATTTGAACACATTACCCTAGATTTGGCCGAAGGGTATCCGCCCCAGATGGGGGATTCTACATTAGACCCCACCTCTGTCGCCCAGCTGACACGCTCAGATCGGCATCATATGACAGGTGTTTAACGTGACTCCCGGCCACCACCGACCAGTGGATGGTTCACTGGGACCCTAGCTACCCCCACAGGGGCACACCCCAATTGACTTCCAAGCATGAAGCAGAGTTATATATTTTTGTTAGCCGACCTTTGTTTCTCAAGTTGTTTGATTTTTTTTTTTTTTTTTGTGGGAAACTTTTTGGCATGATTAGGATGCTGAAGTTGGAGGGGGGATAGGTTCCTGTTTTGAATTGTTGTTACCACAGACTATTGCAAGTGCCTGTCAGCACCAACACACACAATTCTATGCAGTTGTCACCTTGTCCACTCCTTCATAATAACATCATACTGACGTGCCCCAGCACATAGGACGCACATCCCTTGTAACCTGGAATGTTGGGGTCTTATTAACCCCTGTAGAACAAGCCAAGTGCTAGCCTACCTAGACAGACACCATATACAAATCGCTTTCCTTCAAGAGACACATCTAATGAAACAGACGGAGGGTACCATCAGTGGCAAATGGGCTGCTGCCCAGCTGGCCTCCTCCTACTCCTCATACTCCAGAGGGGTCTTAATATTAATCAAAAGAGGGATATGATTCAGGTCACTCAAACGGAGACAGAAGATCAGGGTAGATATGTCATCAAGCTGGGTATGCTTTGTGGTATGCTGGTCACATTGGTAGATACATACAGGCCTAACATTGATGACGCTGAGCTCTGCACGCAAATCTGAAACAAATTACACTCAATCCAGCCATCAGCAGTCATATAGGGAGGAGACCTGAATATGTACCTTGATTTGTTACAGAATAGTTTGACACAGACTATGTATTGTATTGTATTGTAGTATCTGGGACATTCCGCTAAGGCCTTGAAAGAAGGAATGGAGGAATATGGTCTGGTAGACCTCTGTAGGTTGAGGAATCCAACCAGCTGGGTGGGCACTTTCACCTCAGTGCACAACTCTTGGTCCAGACCAGGTTACTGGCTGATGACCAGAGAAGTGAATGCTTGGACACTGGATATACAACACCTCATCAGAACCCTATCAGATCATAAACCAGTTCAGCTCGATATATATCTATCCCCACACACATCCCCACACAATTCACGTGACGACTCACCGCCACTGCACTGTTAGATCCACTGTACTGAGAGAGACATTATTGAATATTTTAATACAAATAAGCGTTCAGTGGAAGAGATGGATACTCTCTGGGAAGCCTTCAAAGCTACAATACAAGGGGTCTGCATAAGGACGCAGACTGGAATACTAAAAGCTATACGTACACAATTGCACAATATAAAGAAGACATTATGGACACTAGAATGAAACTATGAAAGTGAGCCCCGCTCTCATGCACTTGCTGACATTATAAAACAAATTACAAAGTATAACAACACAGCGGAGATGGACCGGCACTACATGACTCGAAGACACGTGGCGAGAGTCTACGGGGAGGGAGGATGCCCGGGCAGAAATCTGGCCAATAAACTGAAAACTATCTGGGTGCAGAATCATGTGGTCGAGGTTGGTGGTCAGGATGGTAAAGCTAAATATAGTACACCACCAATTTTAGGTGCCTTCTAAGATTTCTACACACAGCAATACGCATCTTGCGGTTCTCCCACTGAGGCAGTGGCCAAGTATCTCGATGATAACGCCCTGACGAGGTTATTGCCGGGACAATGAAAATGTTTAAATCAGCTGATAATGGCGGAGGAGGTGCAGGATGCTGTTCGGACCCTCTCTAATTGCAAGGAACCAAGCCAAGGTGGCCTAACAAGTGAATTCTATAAGGAATTTGTGGACTTGCTAGCACCCCACCTGCAAGTGCTATATGAGGAGGATCACATAAAGCAGATACTTCCCTCTACTCTTTGCATAGCCCTAACAATTGTGCTCCTAATGCCTGACAAACAGCCTGAACGTTGTGAAACTTATCACCCTCTCTCACTCATTAACTTAGGAGCAAAAATCTTGGCAAAAATGTTAGCCAAGAGACTTCAACCACTATTGACAAACCTGGTTCTCCCAGACCAATCCGTTTTTTTCTGATCCCCTCTACAGCGCACAACTTGCACACGATCTTTGCACCTCCTGCATCAGTTGAACCTCAAACTGGATGAGGCAACGGTATGACTTGATGCCACCAAATCCTTCGATTCCATCGAGTGGACTTATATGTTCACTCTCCTGCACTGTATGGGAATTCCAGAAACTTTTTTACGATGGGTGATATTACTGTACACGTCCCTAGTGGCTAGCGTGCGAACAAAAAAAGGCACACATCGGACTTGCTGTCCATACACCGCAGCACGAGACAGGGATGCCCCGTTTCCCCAATTCTGTCCACGATAGCCCTTGAACCTCTGGTGTGCTTGATCCGCCAGAGACACACTGAATCAGCACTGAGGTTCAGGGTGAGACCGATTAGTGTGTCTCTATATGAGGACAACATGGGGCTTTATGTCGCAACCCCACATCGTACTTGGCACCACTCCTGCAGGAATATACTCACTTTGAATGTCCGTGCTGGAAATAAACTGGCCTCTCTGCGCAGGCACAGTTTGCGCACTATTTGTACCACCCTCATGAATACACACCCCTCCTGGCTGTTGAAGCAGAAGATGCGCACCCCACCCCACTTAAGGTTGTGCTGCCACATAGGTGTACAGATGTACCCCACATGGAAATTGGCACAATACACTGCACCACAACCTCTTGCCACTCTCTTGGGCTGCAAGCCCAAAAGCTTCCCCTCAATGCTCCAGTACTTCCTCTGTACCATTACCCAGGCCAGTCAGTCACTCAACAAACGGGAACTCTCACTCTTCTAAAGAAAGCAGGGCTGGAGAGGATGAACGATGTGTACCTTGAGGAGCAATTCATTTCCCTAGCCGACCTAACACCCACCCAGAATGAGGCATCACTCTTTGCATTCACATACTACCGACTTAGTTCAGCTATCAGGGCATTATTCCCTTAATTTCCAGATGAACCCCCCACACTCAACGCCATACAAACCTTGCTTATCAGCCCCACACACTGTCACCTTGTTACTCAACTTTATACTTTGGCTCAGGGCGACAGGTCAGCTCTTCCGAACCCTGTGTTGGAGCACTTGAACTTATCTCTGGACGCACCAATGTCATTGGAAGACTGCGGGTTCTGCTGTACACTGACGGGGATGCTTACCCCTAATTGTAATTTATTGATAGTTCACTTTAAATAACTGCAGCATATGTACTACACACCTGCTAGACTATGAAAATAGGGCTGCGGGAAAAGTAATGATGCCTGAGATGTGGTGCATTGGATGCAGACTTTGTGCATCTTGCCTGGACGTGCACCTGAGTCCAGCAATTCTGGTTACAGGTAGTGCAGGATTTGAACTCCATGTTGCTGGACTCAGTGGACTGCATTCGCCAGATGTGACTGCTAGGGTTGGTCAAGAAACTTCAGCCCCCAAACATCCAGCTAGAAGTGATAGCATTACTATTCGCGAAATGACAAGTGACCATGCACTGGGGAAAACTCTCAGCACCTAAACATATGATAGAGCACCACCCCAATTGGGGTGGTGCGGCGCTTAGGACCTGCAGCCTCCGTGGCCCGGACCTTGGCGCCATTCTAGCATTGTGCTGGCCACATACTTCCGCCCTCTTGCCTTGCGAGACAAGGGGGCGGAAGGAAGTCGGGAGACGCGCAAGAGGCGTGTCACTTCTAACCACTGCCACTGCATCCACTGAGGGGTATTTAGGTTCCCCTACCCCAGGACCTCGGCCTTTATCCTCAAGCGGGTGGCATCGGTGGGTGAGGATTTCGTCGTCTCCCACCCTTCCATCCCTATGATTTAAAGTAGGAGGATCTGAGATACTAAATTCACCCCTAAGCAACAGAGGGGTCCCCAAAGCAGGGTCCCCTGGACCACAGCTATGGGTAGGTTCCAGCAGTCCTGAACCAACCAGTGGATGTACACACCAGCTTGGGGGCAAGGGTGCCCAGATCACTGGAATGGGCATGAGGCTCCTCCTCCTGGCCATCCCGTTGCAACCCCATGGCAGCTTGGTGTTTGGGGGTGGAACCCTCACCATGAGGAGAAGGGACAGTGAGGCATTGGTGACCGCCTCCCATGGATACAGGTGAGGTATGGTTGCACCTGTGTGGTCCAATGCCGTTTAGGAAGGCGGGAAGTTCCTGGTGTGGTGGGCGGTAACAAGCCATGTATTGCTCTGTATGGTTTATTACCTGACTGAAGTTTCTCTCTCTGATTTATCTGATTATCCCTAGGTCTGATTTGCTTATGTTCACTGTATGAATTTCGATAAACATTTTGATAATGTCTTTTATTAATTTGCCAAGTGTTTTTGGAGTGCTATGCTCAATTATGTATTAAATTCCTCCACTCCAAATCTCGGTCTGTCTTTCTCAGTTTCTTTGGGGTTGTGCTGGGGCTAGGGCCAATCGGGAACATCCGGGTCCTAAACACTGTTTTATGGACATGATTTATTGTAAAGACTAATAGAGCTCTATGCTGAAGAACTACCGGCGTCCTCACGTCCTCATGCCCAAAAGATATCTGGGCTATATTTCTTTGGTGTTGAGTAGGATCAAGGCGGTATCCTTGGATGTGAATCAACCATTTTAAAATTAAGAATAGCCTTAGTGACACAGAAGCACGCGGCTGACCAACGGCCTGATTTAGATTTCGTTGGTAGAGAAAAATATTCCAATAATCTGGAAGATGTGGTGAATCTGGTGAATTCTCCTATAATTAAGCACTTTTTCAGAAACTGGAGGAGTCTTTGCTCCTACCTAACTAGAAATCAACCACCAAATTAAATACTAAGCGGTTCTTAAAAAGTCCAAAGACATTTCTGCGATTGTGCCCTTGGACCAAAAAGTAATTTCTCAAAATCCTCATTTTATCCAGATCAATAGAAAGGCCCCGCAATTGGAGAGGAGTGATGGTATTTGTGTTGTTGCGCTACTACAAAATGAATAGACTTGAGGACTTTCCAGAGTGAACAGAAATAGGGTGTCCTTTATTTTGTATACAGTGGCTAATATTTTTTCTTAAGCTCATTGAAGTGAGAATGATACTCGAAGTGAAGCACAAACAGATAGATTGATTTCCCTAGGATCAAACAATTTCACTCAGAAGATGAAACGGGATTAGAACCAAAACCTCCTTACTTCACTACCAGAAATGTACACACTGAGGGGCATATTAATATTTTCTTTGCGCTGAATTAGCATAATTTGTTTCACACTAATTGAGCGCAAGCTTAACTCTATATTTATATTTTGACTCTAGACCCGTCTAGTGCCAAAATATTGGAGTTAAAGACATTTTGTGGATGTGGAAACCACCTAGCATCAATGAGATGCAAGGTAGGCGCTCCTGTCCCAAAAATGACTCAAAGCCCTTAGTGCCTCATTTATCTTCCTGTGCAACAAAGGTGCATGGGGGGAAGGCGAGCCTAAATAATGGCGCTAAGCCTGCTTAGCGCCATTATTTAACGCCTGGGTCAGAGCAGGCGTTAGGGGACCTGTGGACCCATTTCCGTGGTCAAACACCATGGAAAGAGCACACAGGTGCCCACCCGAAGCCCCAGGAACACCCCTACCCACACCAGAGGGAGACCACAGCTTGGGGGGACCCCATCCCAGGTAAAATAGGGTAAGTATAGGTCAATATTTTTAGAATTATTTTAAAGTGCCACTGGGGGACCTGAAATGACCCCCCCGTAGGTGGCACTGGTTGCAGTGACCATGCCCAGGGGACCCTTGTCCCCTGTGGTGGCCATTGGGGTGGTGGGCATGACTCCTGTCTTTTGTAAAGACGGGAGTCATATGCTATGGATGGTTTTGTGTCAGGAAATTACGCTAGGCTGGTTAAAGGCTTTTTTCTTTTGCCTCTAACCAGCCTAACGTCATTTTTTGGTGCAAAACCCTTTTCCCCCATACTGCCATCCCCATCTGACTAACATCATTTTCCCAGATGCTAGCCCACCATTTGCACCGGCTTGCGGGATTTCATAAATTTGGCGCCCAGCTAGTGCTCTGGATTGCCGCAAGCCAGCGCTATACTTTTTGACGCAAAACTGCGTTTGCGCAGTTTTGCATCAAAAAGGATAAATATGTGCCTAGGTCACATCTGTAGAGCTCCTAGAAAAGTACCCAGCTCTCCATCTCCTAGAAGCACTGCTTTATAGGATACATATGGACCCTTTTGATTGCTGAAACTTTGTTACTGCCCTACGTCATGAGCTTTAGGCACAGCCCAGGAGCACAGAACCAGGGGCAGAAGACTCTTTGCCAGGTACAACTCCTGTACATTCAGGCACACAGTCCATTTTTTTTTCAGCCACATACTACTGATCTTTAGCCTCTTTTCAAGCCGACTCGTTGTGGTGTTTAAATGACCTGAGAAGCAAGTAAATGAAATTGATTACCGGAGATCACACAACTTAGTTAAGCGGGGTAGCCGGGAAGGGAATTTGCGATTTCACATTCAATAATTCTTCGTCTCTGCTCATGGCCACCCTAGCTGTGACACAGGGGAGGGATCTGCAGTACATCTGCAGAAGAGCTCTCGCTGCGACTCGACCTTTGCCGGTGCTAATTGCCACGTTCGCTTAAATTAACTTTATTACTGGAGGATTGTGAAGAGTGGGTCGCTTTTATGTCATTAGTCGGTCGTAAATAGTGTCTAATTCCAGAACAAGACAACTGCACGCACTTTACAACGCCCTCGACAAAAGAAGCGCTCAAGGCCACCGTAAATAACTCCCCTGCCCTCCAGAGAATACCTCCCTCCAACCCTTGCCTTCCCGCTCCTCCCTTCCCCTGCAGCTTCCCCTGCAGTGCGGACTGGCAGCGCCGGGTGCCCGTTTTCCCAGCAGGGTTGATGAGGCCAGGGCGAGCTCCCCGAGGACGTGTGAAGCGAGGGCCTCTGTGATGGGATGCAAGTGTTAAGCGTAAGAAAACACATTAAACAAACTCCCTTTGCCTCTGGTAAACATCTGCCCGAATCTGTGGGGATTGGTCACCTTTCTTAATTTCTTAGTTCCTTTGTTTCTTTCTTTGTTTCTTTCTTTATTTTTGTTACTTTCTTTATTTTTTTCTTCTTTCTTTCTTTCTTTCTTTCTTTCTTTCTTTCTTTCTTTCTTTCTTTCTGCCTTCCTTTCTTTCTTTCTTTCTTTCTTTCTTTCTTTCTTTCTTTCTTTCTTTCTTTCTTTCTTTCTTTCTTTCTTTCTTTCTTATTTCCCACTTCTATTTTTCTTGCATCACAATACCTGGCCCTTTTTGTCTTGCTTCCACTACACCCTCCCTTTTTCTTCATTTGAGATCTGTGTGTTCGCAACTTGGGGTTATTGACAAGAGACCTGCGCTGCTGGAGTGTCACTTTTTTAGAAGCTCCAGTGGCTCAGACCTCTCAGTTATATCCATGAGGTGACGCAAAGCCACCTTGCGTGGCTTTTCATGGCCTCATAGATATGGAGTAAGACAGCACAAATCGCTGCGTTGCCTTACTCTGCGTCAAGGAGGTGTTGCATGGGCATTGCGGTGGGTGTGCCCACGCAACAGCCATGGGTTTTGATGCTGCTCCAGATTTACAAAATCAAGTAAACTTGGGGCTGTCCCAAAACCTTATGCCTCCCAAGAGCAGGAGTAACAAGAAGACATTTTTAATTTCTCCTCATTTTTAGGTTTAGCATAGAAGCGTGCAAACGCTGTTTTTCCGACGTGTTGGTATGATTCTGTGCTTTTAACCACGCCCACTTCACGCCCATCACTTTCACTCATTCGTGGGCTTGCCTTTCAAAAATCCTTTGTTTTCGTTGGTAAATGCTTTACACTTGTACCTCCTTGGGGCGGTTTTGTTACCGCCTTGGCCATCGACTTTGTTACATGGATAATTGCACTTTTGCTGATAACTTTGACTGCAAGCAAATTTCTTTTTCCTTTTGTGTCTATCTTTGCGCTCACGGCAGCTGTGGCGCTTTGGATTGCCTCACTTATGTCAACTGTTTTACTTTTTATTTCCAGTTTGTGTGGCAAGAAAAGTCCAATTAAGAATTCACAACGCTATTAGCTCTAACTCGAGCAAACGCTGGACCTATTGCATTACAAATGCTTGTTTTTTCTTTCTATGTGTGCTGCATTCTGTGGTACACATAGAACAAGAGAAACACATCCATGGATTGTTTTTGTGCAGGAAGGTACCCCTTCCGGACCAAAAATAATCCTGCCAACAACGCAGATGCCCTAGCATCATGGTGCATGGCTGCCTGCATTGGCGCTAGGCACCACATTGTGCGCTGACACTGGTTGAAAGGAAATGAATGCACAATATCTCATAAATATGGTGCATTCCTGCCTTTTCGATTTGGAGTAGGGCAGTGCAGATAAAAGACTTGTGGTGCTTCCTTACGCCAGTTCTTTGTAAATGAAGCCCTCAATCATTAACTTTCTATATTTTTCTTTTCCTTTCATTTTCTTTCCATTCCTCTATCCTTTTCTTCCTGTTTTGCTTCCACTACTCCTTTCCTTTCTTCACCTTTTCCTTCTCTTTCATTTCTGTGCATTCTTATTCCTACCTCTCAGCCCTCTCCCCCTTCCTTCTCAATCAGTTCTGTCCTTTATTCGTTATTAATAATTTCCTTTCCCTTCTCTTTCTGTCTTCTGCCCTTTTACTTTGTCCAGCATTCTTTTGTTTAGTCCTTTCTTTTTCATTCCGCATTTTTATTCTCTTCCTGTTTTGCTTCCACTACTCCTTTCCTTTCTTCGCCTTTTTCTTCTCTTTCATTTCCGTGCATTCTTATTCCTACCTCTCAGCCCTCTCCCCCCTTCCTTCTCAATCAGTTCTGTCCTTTATTCGTTATTAATAATTTCCTTTCCCTTCTCTTTCTGTCTTCTGCCCTTTTACTTTGTCCAGCATTCTTTTGTTTAGTCCTTTCTTTTTCATTCTGCATTTTTATTCTCTCCCTATGTCCCCCAAACCCCAGGGCAAATGCATCTGCCACAGAGTTCTATACCCAGAAGGTTGGAGGTTCAAATGGCAGCATGGCTGATCGAGGCTTTCCTTACTCTCAGATCAGTGGATAATATTCCTTGATTAATAAAGGCATCTGTTTACTGTGGGTGGATACTCGTGAGAGTTTTATCACTTTACAGCCCTTGTTAGCACCCCCAGTCCTGTGGCTCCAGGTCTACTAACCATTCTTATTTATATAAACATGAAACTGTATCCCTGGTACATTCTTGCTCATGGGACCCCACTCCTGCCCGAGAACAATCACTTTCACATTCTAGCCTAGTTGAAATGAGATTTACAAAGAGTTTGCTTTGGGTTTGTGCTACTTTTTTACCGCAGGTCTGAGGCAGAGTCCTCTGGTGTGTCATACAAACCAAAACAAATCTTGATTTTTAACAAAAAGTTACACAACACTGCACAATGAGCTGCCTTGTGTTAGTTTGCGTTAGGGAGCAATTCCCGGGTGGTGCATGGGCGTTACCGTGCATCCACCAATGGACTTTGGTGCAAATAAATATCTGCAAAGTCTTGAAGACATAGATTTACCCCAAAATCCTGCACCGTTCTGAGGCTGGCGTAACTAGGAGAAATATCCTAATTACTCATTATTTTTCCTCTTTGCATGTGAGCTGCATCCTGCAGCACCCATGCATAAAGGAAGTTGTCTTTCATCAAGATTTTGTGCAGGAAGAGATTTGAATGAAGTTTTTCCCGTTTCTATTTGGATAAAATATGGGCCAAGTTACACTCCACTTCTCGCTCTGCAAGTACCACTGACATATTGTGTTTTTGCCTCTAGCAGATTGTTTTTAAGTCTAAATTACTTATAAATATTAACCTGGCCAAGAAAAGTAATGCTGGTCCTGAAATGAAGATACTTGTGATGTCTTACATTTTTTTTTTTTATATTTCAAGGTGATGCTATTTTGGTCCCAGTTATGGGGAAAATACATTTGTCTTTTGAAACAAAACACGTTTGGTTTTCTCGGTGGTTCAGCGACCTTTTGATCAAAACGTCTCATGATTAGAAGGTTTGCTGATCTTTTTATTGGTATAGCCCTGCACGTTATCTCCTCCAATTGTAAAAATGCAGCAGATATTTCTTTGGACAGAAGGAGGAACATGCTTTGTTAAAATCATGCATTGGACCAGCGAACTACTCAGCAGTCCAAATGGCTATCAAGAGAGACTGGCTGACAATGCCTTTCTTGTTTTATCAAAACATACTCGAAGGGTTTCCACAACAGCTTCATTCTTCCATGCGCCTTGAACATTTTTATTCTCAAACCTTTACATTTAGCACAATGTAAACCATATTTATATTTTTGCAATATAATGTTAGTTACTTAACCATACGAAACTGCATTAATCAGATAGAAATGCTGTTTGTATTCTGTTTCTAACTCATTTTGATAACTTCCCTGCAAGGTCACTCCTTCATGTCTTCTTTCACTCCTTTCCCATGCGAAAACTTCACAAAATGCTTACTTTTGTTACTGGTTGCAATCTATCTCATACACCAAAGCACTATAACGCAGAATTATTATAATATTTTTTTTTAGACCTTGAACTCCCATTCGTATGTTTCAATGTAACATTTTGTGTTTTTGTATCATATCCTATTATAAATTATGTTTTAATAAAACATACTTAAACAAAAATAGCGTAAACCTTATGCTGACGGATAGTTAGCAAAACAAATAAATACTGTACATCACTTGTCAGAGAAATACAAATACATTCAGTACACTAATATAAAGGATTGGTAATAGAGCATGAGATTAATTAAAGTACAGTGATGAGTATTACAGCTCATTTCAATACGGAAAACTGAGCAATAAGGGAATTTTATATTAATTCCAAGACAGAAGGTGAGAGTAGAGCACCATAAGTAGAGATCCCGGTTGGACCCTGAAATCTCCTGACATATGCCGTAATCAGGCAATGTTGTCAGTGGTGTTCAGTTCTTCTGTATGTAATGAATTTAAATGGTACATCCAGAAGTTTTCTCAGAGGTCCAGTAATTCTTTCTTGAAGATAAGCATGCACCAGCGTTGCCTTTGCAGTAATTTATGCATGTCACAGATGCTTGCATTATTGCTGCCTTTGCTGGAGCTGTTCTGTCACTAAAGCTTGCACTGCTGCCTTTGCAGTTCCTCTTCTTTGTGTGTGTGTGCCACAGATGCTTGTACTGCTGCTTCTTTTGCAGTAACTGTTCTGCATGCCACAGAAGCTTGCATTACTGCTGCCTTTGCAGTAACTGTCCTTTTGTGGCACAGAAACTCATGTTGCTGCTTCGTTTGCAGAAACTGTTCTGTGTGTCACTGAAGCTTGTACTGCTGCTTCTTTTGCAGTAACTGTTCTGCATGCCACAGAAGCTTGCAGTACTGCTGCCTTTGCAGTAACTGTTCTTTGTGTGTGTGTGCCACCATGGATTGCACTGCTGTTGCCTTTGCAGTAATTCTTCTGTGTGTCACAGAAGCTTCCACTGTTTCTGCCTTTGCTGTAACTGTCCTTTTGTGGCACAGAAACTCATGTTGCTGCTTCGTTTGCATCAACTGTTCTGTGTGTCACTGAAGCTTGTACTGCTGCTGCCCTTGCAGGAACTGTTCTGCATGTCACAGGAGCTTGCACTGCTGCTTCCTTTGCAGGAACTCTTATTCATGGTACAGAAAGTTGCACTGCGGCCCTTGCAGTAACTGTAAGTTGTCAGTGATCTAGAGAACGTCAACACCCATTTGGTTCTGTTTTCTAGTTGTGCATGCTGTTTTTTTCTTTTTGTATTTTGATCTATTTCATCTTCCCAGATGGTCTCATTGATTATTATGTTAATGACCTATAGAGAGTTTGAGTGCTCCACTATTATTTCTTATTTTGAATATTAACTGTTTTTTTCTGATTCCAGCTTACACATGGTAGTAACAGATGTGTTATAGTGTTATTGAGCACAGCGTATTGATATTTAAATATTTTTAGAGATGTGCGGCTAATCCAAATTCATTGTTGCCATGTTGTTTATAGTCCCACAGGACAGGGACAGGAGAGTCTCAGAAGAGGCCCATGCAGCACTACGAAAAAAGGCTCCCACGCCACCAGAGAACCACTCATGGAGCTGTGTGTTGCAGGAAGGAGTGCTGAAGGCTGGAGCTTTAAGATGCCAGAAGATCTTTGAGGAAGGATGCCAACAAGCCTTGGCAGCTGCAAAGGACGCAGTGCATCAGGGTACTGTCCTGCGTAGGCAGGCAAGGGATTACCTCCACCTAAGTTGGAAAGTTGAAAGAGAGAACCGTCGAGACCACTTCAGTCCACCACCCGTGATGCAGGATCCACGTAGCTCGGCAGGAGAGGGGATCGAAACAGCCAGTCTTCATCGCAGTTGGTGCCTGCAGAAGCAGGGGAGTGACTCCTTCACCCCAAGGGAGATTCCTTCTTCCTTCTGAAGCAGGCTGAAGACGGGCTGTCCTCAGAGGAAGCACGACTGGGGAAATGTTGCAGTTGCTGGAAAGAGCCAGAATTACAATGTTACAGAAGGCATCTTGCTTCTTTGTTGCAGCTTGTAGGTTCCCAAAGAGTCCAGATGCAGTTTCTTCAGTCAGGTTGCGAAGTGGAGGGTGCAGAGGATTCCTGCTGGAGTCTTGCTATTCAAATCTGAGGAACCACCCAAAGGAGAGACCCTAAATAGCCCTGAAAGGGGTGGTTGGTCACCTAGCTGAGTGACCACCTATCTGGAGGGGGCTCTGACGTCACCTGCTGGCACTGGCCACTCAGATGCTCTCACAATTCCCTGCCAACCTTGAATCCAAGATAGCAAAACCCAGGGACCCTCTAGAGGAGCTCTGAGCACCACCCCAGGGGCAGTGATGGACAGGATAGTGGTTGCTCCCCTTTCCTGTGTCCAGTTTCGTACCAGAGCAGGGACTGGGGGTCCCTGGACTGGTGTAGACTGGTTTATGCAGGGGGGCACCAAATGTGCCCTTTAAAGCATTTCCAGTGGCTTGGGGAGTGTACCCTTCCCAAGCCTGTAACACCTATTTCCAAAGGGAGAGGATGTAACACCTCTCTCCCAAAGGAAATCCTTTGTTCTGCCTTCCTGGGCTTGAGCTTTTCAAGCAACAGGAGGGCAGAAACCTGTCTGGGAGGTGGCAGCAGCTTGGGCTGCCACGAAACCCTCAGAAGGCTGTAATGGCAATAATGGGGGTCCTCTAAGGAGCCCCCCAGAGTGCATGGAATCATGCAACCAATGCTTGCAAAAGCCTTGGGGTATGATTCCAACATGTTTGATACCAAACATGCCTATCTTCAGAGGTACCATTATGTAGCTGGACATAGGTATTGACCTATGTCCAGTACATGGTAAAATGGCATCCACGCACTCACGAAGTCTGGGAAAATGGGCCTGGAATTCATGGGGGCACCTTTGCTAGTGCAGGGATGCCCTCACACCCTGCTCTCTGGGCTGGAAGACATGCCATAGGGGTGACTGATAAGTGACCTGGTTCAGGGAAAAGTGGCAGTGAAAGGGTGCTTGCATCTTTTCACGCTGGCTGCAATGGCAGTCCGGCAGAACCCTTTGTTTGGGTGGCAAACTATATGCTGAAGCCCATAGAGATCTCCTGGAACTCCAATGCCCTGGGTACCTAGGTACCATATACTAGGGACTTACAATGGGGCACCAGTGTGCCAATTGTGGGTGAAATACAGTGATAACAGTTACCAACAACTACATTTAGGGGAGAGAGCATAACTACTGGGGTCTTGGTTAGCAGGATCCCAGTACACAGTCAAACACACTGACAAACAGGCCAAAAGTGGGGGTAGCCAAGCTAGAAAGAGGCTACTTTCCTACACACAACTCACCTGCGATTTTGCAATCTAGAGTCCATGCGTAAGGCAACCAGAAATCACATTTTACCGTTCGGTTTTTGATGAGGTACTGCTTGTGAGCCGGGAAGGTTGGGACGACAGTTGCAACTTGTTGTAGGAATGACCTAGTTTCCTACAAATAAAAGTGCTGTGATCCCTAAACGAGTAATCTCGCCTACGAGCGAGAGTCCAACTATGACACTCGCACTGCTGCTGCCATTGCAGTAACTGTTCTGCATGTCCCAGAATCTCACACTGCTGCTTCATTTGCAGGAATTGTTCTCTGTGTCACAGAAACTTTCACTGCTGCTGCCTTTGCAGGAATTGTTCTGTGTGGCACACACTCTTGCACAGCAGCCACTTTTGCCAGAACTGTTCTGTGTGTCACAGAAGCTCGCACTGCTGCTTCATTTGCAGGAACTGTCCTGTGTGTCACAGAAACGTGCACTGCTGCTGCCTTTGCAGGAACTGTTCTATGTGTCTCAGAAGCATTCACAGCTGCTTCCTTTTCAGGAACTGTTCTGCTTGTCCCAGGAGACTGTAGTGTTGCTTTCGTTGCATGAACCGTTGTGCATGTCACAGAAACTTGCACTGCTGCTTCCTTTGCAGGATCTGCTCTGCATGGCACATATGTGAGCACTGCTGCTGCCTTTGCAGGAAATGTTCTGCGTGTCACAAATGCTTGCACTGCTGCTTCCTTTGCAGGATCTGCTCTGCATGGCACATATGTGAGCACTGCTGCTGCCATTGCAGGAAATGTTCTGCGTGTCACAAATGCTTGCACTGCTGCTTCCTTTGTAGGAAATGTTCTGCATGGCAGAGACCCTTTCATGGTTGTTGATTTTGTAGGAACTTTTAGCGTGGTACAGAAGCTTGTACTGCTGCCCTTGCAGTAACTGTTCTGCGTGTCACAGATGCTTGCATTGCTGCTGCCATTGTAGTAACTGTTCTGTGTGGCACAGAAGCATGCACTGCTGCTGCCCTTGCAGGAACTGTTCTGTGTGACACAGAAGCTTTCTCTGCGGTTACCTTGCAGGAGCTGTTCTGCATGTCACAAAGGTTGCACTGCTGCTTCCTTTGCAGTAACTGTTCTGCATGTCACATAAAGTTTCACTGCTGCTTCCTTTGCAGGAACTGTTCTGCGTGGCACAGACGCTTGCACTGTTGCTACCATAGCAGGAACTTTTTGCATGCTCAGAAGCTTGCACTGCTGCTGTCCTTGCAGTAACTGTTTTGCATGTCACAGAAACTTGCACAGGTGCTGCCCTTGCAGTGTTACCTTTGCAGTAACTACTCTTTCTGCATGTGTCACAGAAGCTTGCATTGCTGCCTTTGCAGTTACTCCTTTTTGTGTGTCTGTGTCACAGGAGCTTGCACCAGTGTTACTTTTGTAGTAACTCCTCTTTGTGCATGTGTCCGGGATGCTTGCATTCCTGCCTCTGCAGTAACTCCTCTTTGTGTGTGTGCATGTGTGTCACAGAAGCTTGCACTAATCTTACCTTTACAGTAACTCCTTTTTGTGTGTCACAGAAGCTTACACCAGTGTTACCTTTGCAGTAACTCCTCTTTGTGTGTGTGTGTCACAGGAGCTTGTACCAGTGTTACCTTTGCAGTAACTCCTCTGTGTGTGTGTGTGTTTTATAGGAGCTTGCACCAGTGGTACATTTGCAGCAACACCTTTAGCGTGTGTCTGTCACAGAAGCTTTCACCAGTGTTATCTTTATAGTAACTCCTCTTTGTGCGTTGATCCGGGATGCTCGCAATACTGCCTTTGCAGTAACTCCTCTTTGTGTGTGTGCATGTGTGTCACATAAGCTTGCACTAATCTTACCTTTACAGGACCTCCTTTTTGTGTGTCACAGAAGTTTGCACCACTGTTACCTTTGCAGTAACTCCTCTTTGTGTGTGTGTGTGTCACAGGAGCTTGCACCAGTGTTACCTTTGCAGCACCACCTTTGGCGTGTGTGTGTCCAGAAGCTTGCACCAGTGTTACCTTTGCAGTAACTCCTCTTTGTGTGTGTGTGTGTCACAGGAGCTTGCACCAGTGTTACCTTTGCAGCACCACCTTTGGCGTGTGTGTGTCCAGAAGCTTGCACCAGTGTTACCTTTGCAGTAACTCCTCTTTGTGTGTGTGTGTGTCACAGGAGCTTGCACCAGTGTTACCTTTGCAGCACCACCTTAGGCGTGTGTGTGTCCAGAAGCTTGCACCAGTGTTACCTTTGCAGTAACTCCTCTTTGTGCATGTGTCCGGGATGCTTGCATTTCTGCCTTTGCAGTAACTCCTCTTTGTGTGTGTGTGTGTGCATGTCTGTCACAGAAGCTTGCACTAATCTTACCTTTACAGTAACTCATTTTTGTGTGTTACAGAAGTTTGCACTAGTGTTACCTTTGCCTTAACTCCTCTTTGTGCGTATGTAACAGAAACATGCACTGGTGCCTTTGCAGTAACTCCTCTTTGTGTTTGTGTGTGTCACATAAACTTGCACCAGTGTTAGATTTACAGTAACTTCCTTTTTTTGGGTGTGTCACAGAAGCTTGCACCAGTGTTAGATTTGCAGTAACTCCTCTTTTTGTGTGTGTCACAGAAGCTTGCACCAGTGTCACTTTTGCAGTAGCTCCTATTTGTGTGTGTGTGTCACAGACGCTTGCACCAGTGTTACCTTTACAGTAGCTCCTCTTTGTGTGCGTGTCACAAAAGCTTGCACCAGTGTTACCTTTGCACCAACTCCTCTTTGTGTGTTTGTGCCACAGTCTCTTGCACCAATGTTAAATTTGCAGTATCCCTTCGTTGTGAGTGTGTCACAGAAGCTTGCTTTGCTTGCTGCCTTTGCTGTAAGTGTTCTGCGTGCCACAGAAACTTGCACCAGTGTTACCTTTGCAGTATTTGTTCTGTGTGTCTGTATCACAGAAGCTTGTACCAGTGTTAACTTTGCAGTAACCCTTTGTTGTGGGTGTGTCACAGACGCTTGCATTGCTTGCTGCCTTTGCAGTAAGTGATCTGCGTGTCACAGACGCTTGCACCAGTGTTACCTTTGCAGTATTTGTTCTTTGTGTCCGTATCACAGACGCTTGCACCAGTGTTAACTTTGCAGTAATTCTTCTTTGTGTGTCTCAGAAGGGAACACTAGTGTTACCTTTGTAGTAACTCCTGTATGTGTGTGTGTCACAGAAGCTTCAATGCAGTGACTCCTCTTTCTGTGCCCGAGAAGCCACCGGTGTTACCTTTGCAGCAACTCCTCTATGTGTCACACAACCTTGAATTGCTGTCTCTGCAGTAACTCTTCTTTGAGTGTGTGTCACAGATGCAGACTTTGCAGTAACTCATCTTTGTGTGTGTCACAGACGCTTGAACTGCTGTCTTTGCAGTAACCCCTCTTTGTGTGTGTGTCACAGATGCAGTCTTTGCAGTAACTCCTCTTTGTGTGTGTGTCACAGATGCAGACTTTGCAGTAACCCCTCTTTGTGTGTGTGTCACAGATGCAGTCTTTGCAGTAACTCCTCTTTGTGTGTGTGTCACAGATGCAGACTTTGCAGTAACTCATCTTTGTGTGTGTGTCAGAGATGCAGACTTTGCAGTAACTCATCTTTGTGTGTGTCACAGACGCTTGAACTGCTGTCTTTGCAGTAACTCCTCTTTGTGTGTGTGTCACAGATGCAGTCTTTGCAGTAACTCCTCTTAGTGTGTGTGTCACAGATGCAGACTTTGCAGTAACTCATCTTTGTGTGTGTGTCAGAGATGCAGACTTTGCAGTAACTCATCTTTGTGTGTGTCACAGACGCTTGAACTGCTGTCTTTGCAGTAACTCCTCTTTGTGTGTGTGTCACAGATGCAGTCTTTGCAGTAACTCCTCTTTGTGTGTGTGTCACAGATGCAGTCTTTGCAGTAACTCCTCTTTGTGTGTGTGTCACAGATGCAGTCTTTGCAGTAACTCCTCTTTGTGTGTGTGTCACAGATGCAGTCTTTGAAGTAACTCCTCTTGGTGTGCGTGTCACGGAAGCTTGCATTGCTGTCTCTGCTGTACGCCTTCTGATTATGCGATGGTTCCTTGCTTGGCTGCACCTTGCACTGCTGCCTGTGCTGAAACAGTTCTGTGCATGCAGAAGTTTGACCTGATAATTCTCCCGATGCCTTGTGTGTTGATAAAGTTTGTCCTGCTACCGCTGGACGTGTGCTGTTAGGGAAACTTGGTAAGTCATTTCACTATACAAAAGTCAAACGGACTGGTTTTGTCACTGAGTACCACTGGATATGGCTACTGTAGCACCATAGCGCTTTATTAATCCGGGCGGCGTAAGAATGTCACTACTTCGAATTTCGGGGTGCGCTGCAGCTTTAAGGGCACCGTGAGGGGGCTGCACTCTCTCCGCCAGCCCTGCCAGGCCCCAGCGACTCTCGTAAGATAAATATGAGGGCGGCATGAATTAAAGATACCGCGCGACTCTGCTCTACATAAATGATGCGCTCTCAGGAGTCTCCTTGGAGCGGACGCAGAGTACATTAGCGGGGAGGCGGGCCCGGGGCACGGCCAGGGAGCTCGCAGAGGCGGCGGGAACTTCCAGAGCGCCCAGATGATCTATTTAGGCACTCAGGATATTGAAGAGTCCGATCCAGCTGCTCGACAAGCCAAGAACCATTAGAGAGGAAGGGAAGACGAGTCTTTAATGAGGGCGCCCCATCCAAACAACAGGCTCCTTTCTACAAGGCAGATGTTTGATAGGAACTCCAGCGGCTTAGCAAGGGCATCTTTGGACTCTAAAGCAAACAAATGAAAATGGGCCTCCTTTTCTTATAGTAAAAGTCATTATTGGGGTGCAGTGGGCCCCCAACTCTGCTGAGCCCCGTGCCCCTCATCTGTTTCACAATTGAAAGCTGCGTTGCGTCCCCAGGGATATAGCACTACCTAGTCCTCTCAGCCCCATCCCTAACTGTAACCTCCTTATCCGGATAGAGCCCCGGTGCAACTGCACCCGTTGCACTATTAACACTGTTGCCCTAGGAGTACAGGATTACTCCATCAACTCAGCTCCATTACTAAATTGCATTCCCCTCTGCCCTCTGGGGCTCGGTGCCATTAAGCTGGTATTAGCACGGTCCCATAGGAGCACACCACTAACCTGTCTTTTAAGCTCCGTCTCTAAACTTCAACTCCTTCCCACGACTTCGCAGTCACTCCGGGTTCCTTAACTCACCATCCGAGGCTCGTTTTCTCTCTTCCCCTGAATTTATATCTTCAAACTACTCACTCTGTCTATATGTTGATCTCTTCCATGTTCCTGATGCCCCTCTCAATTTTTCGCCTTTTGTAGGGACACTGGAATTAATGCGATTTTCTGTCCGCAATGTTTTCCTCACAATTATGGATGTGCATGTATTTAGCACATAAACCATCATATGATGCATAATCTGCATATTTCAATTAAAAAAGGTGGTACCGAGGTTAAACCTTCACCCAGAAAGTGTTAATGTGTAAAAATGGCAAAATAACCAGGTAATGCTAACACAAAATATTCCGCATGATGCTGGAAAACTTGACTTTTCTTGCTGCCTAATTTACTCAACTCTGCCGCATAATTTGGTCCCCCTCTGCGGCATAATTCCACTGGCCCCTGCCTTTTGCACATCTCTGCGTTCCTCTCCCACAATTGACTCTCAATCGCTCTCACGGTGTCCATCTCATCCCAACCTCTCTTTTGTTCTTCTATAGCCATCTCCTTCCATTTTCTGTGAACCTGTCGTCATCTTTTTTTCATTTCTGAATACCCAACCCTCTCACATCTCCGTATCCCTTGTCGTACAAATCTCCCTGTTCTCCTCTCGGCGTGTAATCTTTCACCAGTCCCTATTTGTGTAGTTACAACCCCTCTGTTAAGATATCTTCCCATTTTCTTTTTTCCTCTGAGCCCAGTCATCCACATTCACCCTCTGTTCCATTTTTGTTCGTCCCTTCTTAATGTAAACTGTAAACTGTAAACTTTGCACTTGTATAGCGCACTACTCACCCGTTAGGGTCTCAAGGTGCTGTACTCATACCGCTATGTAACCCCTCCTGGCTTTTCCCTGTGAGGTGCCCACTCCTGGGCACCCCCAGGGTGAAGCCAGGCATCCAAGCGCTGTTGGGGCCATTGTGGAGATTAAGCAAGCTATTGCCCAGAGTTGCAGAGTGGGACCCATTAATTAGATTAGGCACCGAGGCGAGAATTATCTGGTCCAATGTATGTCTCTTAGTCTTAATAGAAATTGCTTTGAATTATATCAGCATCACAGTGTTTATGCCCCTATCCCACGTACTACCTCTATTCCCTGTTTTCCTTACCTGGTTACCGCTTCATCAACCCATTTCCGTCTCCATTCCCTTTTCTTCTCTCATTATCCATCTATCTATGGACTCTCCTCGCATCTGTGGCATCCTTGCATTCTGTTCCTCTGTAGTCTCTATCAAGCCAGATCCCCTTCTAAATGTCGGTCTGTTCCCAGTTTCTCTCTCTCTCTCTCTCTCTCTCTCTCTCTTCACCCTCTCTCTCCCTACCCCCTCTCTCGCCCTCCCTCTCTCTATCCCCTTCTCTTTAGGCCAATCTGTCCCTTTTCCCCTTGTGCCCAGCACAGGACTCTGTCTGTGACTTCTAGTGTGCCCCCTTTTCACTGTATAACCCCCTTGTCCTAGTTCTACCCATTCCACAAAGACTCCTCCTTCCATGATGCCTCTGCCTCATTTACCGTAACTCCATCCCAAAAATGCTCTTCTTGTTCATGGTCCCCCCCCCCAAACATCTCATCTCTTCCCTGGTTCTAACATCCTACACCTCATCCTCCTCTGGCCCATTAACGCCTCCCTCTTCAGACTACCAGTCGTTCACCACTCTCCACCAGTATTTTGCCTGTCACCTGAGCATTACCTTCCCCTTTCCTCCTTGAAGTTCAGATTCAGGCATCTCCCATCCTGTGACCCCAGTTCCCCTCCAGCTTAGCCATCCCTCTCAACTGGTCCACTTTCTCCTAATTCCTTTGCCACACTCACTTCTTTCTCTTGGCTCTATGCACCAACCTGTGCTCTCCCCTTTTGCTTGAACTCTTCCACCCAGGCTACCCCCTTCATGACCCCAAACCTCACCCCATCAATAACTTCTTAGTCTAAGCTTTGTTTTCTAATTTCTGTTGTTTTCGTCAGCCCAGTCCCTCCCCTGCCCTATGTACTAACCTCCCGATCTTTTCCCTCCCATCCCCTCCCCTCACACTCCTCTCCTCCCCCCATTCACCACCATCTCCCTGACCACAGCAGCCTCTACTCTTTCTTTAAAAACAACAACCCTTGGTAGACTGGATAACTACGCTCATCTGACCTGTGACAACCTGTGAGGAGAGGGGCCCTGCAGACAAGATTGACAGATGGCTCAGAATGTGAGAAGGGTGAGGATCCATATCATATGTTATGGTGGTCTCACTTTGAAGTCTGCTTGGGTGCAACACTGATATATTTTTGGAACAATATGCATTTAAAGATTTATGTTTCGCACCCTCAGACACTGCGGGTCTAGAATTGTCACTGGCAGAACATTCACAGGGGCAGCTATATCACAAGGATTGTGACCTACTGCAGGTCTTCAATAGGTACATTTACTCTCAGTTTTCTGAATGGGATTAGATCCTGTAATACAGCTGCTACACCGACATCCCCTGCAGTCAATATATCAATCTATAGAACTATCTCATGAAAAGTGAAGGTGGCATCCTGGAGAGTAATCATAATCTATAATGAGTGCTTCCTTTATGATATTGATTTTACATTTTAACCTAACAGGTACTAACCCTACCAACACAGATCCCTCATTTGCAGTTGAGGGAAAGATGAGAATGCAATAACTCAGAGAATAACCAAATCTTATCCCCAATGATGAGAGCAGGAGAACATTTACGATGACCATCTGTGTAGAACTACAGTCTCATTTTAGATTCCTGAAGTTTGAACCACATCTTATGTCAAACAGTTTGCAACAATCAAACAAAGCAGGCAGGAAAAATAACTGTACCCTGAAAAACAGAGGTAAATATTTGAGGATGAAGACCAAAAAGACAGAAAAATTTCGAAGACTGAGTGACACTATTAACAGAGGTGTTATAGGAAATTAAGCTGGGGCTAAAACAGAAAAATCACTTTGAGTAGAATTGCAAAAGCATCCAAGATATTGTTCTAGCCTTTGGTTAATTGATTCAGTTTGGACTTTGGCTTGAGGATTACACCCAGAAGACAAGGGCACATCAAAGTGGAGAGAATTGCAAAAGGACTTAAAAAAACAGGAGACATATTGAGGTCCCCGATTTAAAACAATAACTTGAGGTAACCCATGAAAATGAAACATTTCTAAAAAAAAAATATGCTGCAAGGTTTTGGCAGAAGGTCATTTCTTAAGTGCTGTGAAATGAGCTATCTTGGAAAAGGAATCAATGGTGACTATGATAAGCTGATTACCTTCTGCTAGAGGAAGGACTACAATGAAGTCAGTAGAAATAGTATGCCATGGCTCTGGAGGTACAAGGGCTGCAGAAGTCTAGAGGATTGAGAGTGCGACACCTAGCCCTATGCACAGATGCAGAACACAAAGTTCTGTGTCAGTTTGAATGGAGGGCCACCAAAAAAGAAAGATGTGGGTGCTCCAAATTAGATTTACTTTCTCATTGACCAGCAATGGGGGATCATGGATCATCTTGAAAACTTTGTAGGCCTTTCTCTTTAATACAAGCCCCTTTGTTTGTAGGTTTGCCCTCGTAAGGTTTTTCAATTCTTTTTGGTGACTTTACAGTAACCAAATAACCAGCTTGGACTCTTTCAAGAAAAGATTGTGGTACCCCAATGGTCTTTTGTGGAGAAAGAATATTTTGACCAAAAGTTGGATAAGATTCAAGATATCTATATAAGATTGCATCAGGCAGGGTGCTCTTAAAAACAAAAAAGCAATATCAGTAATAAAGAAGTCATAGTGATTGAAAACATAGCCTAATGGGCTTGACAAATATTCCAGCACTGCCCATTCCTAAGGCACTGTAGGCTGCAATGATCAGTGCAAGTTTTAAAGGGTTAACAGGTTCCCATTAAAAAATATCCGAGTTCAGAGCAAGCTATTTTCATTGCCAGACGTTCTCTCTCTAATTACCTTCAGAGTCGTGTGAACTATAAAAGAGGTATAAAAATGGGTGTTCTAGCCCTTCATTTTATAGAAACTGTAAGAATACAGTACCAATGGCACAGTCAGAGACACCAGTCTCAACAATACATTTCTCAGTTTAATCTGGAAGTCAAAAGACTGGGGCTTGAGCAAAGGCTACTTTCAGTTCTCAGAATCCCACTGAAAGCAATGGCTAAGCATATCCATCTTAAGTGAGTGGTTGAAGTTACTAGTTAATTGAGCACAATTACCCACAAACTGCAGATAGAGTTTGGTAAACCCCAAAATAATTTGCTTCCTAAATACTGGTAGGGGCTGGCCAATCAAGAATGGCAGATGTGTTACATTGCTCCATTGAGATTCCAGTGTTGTTCATTTGTAAATCCAGATATTCAACTTCAGATTGTTTGAACTTACACTTTTCAGGTTTGCAAAAATGTTGATTCTGATGGAGTCTGATCCACACATGATGGACATGCTGGTGGTGTACAAGGGATCACTGGATTAGACCAATGTATAATTGAGATATATGACAACAAATGTATTAAGGATGTCAGCAAAATTGTGGTCCATGGAAAGCTGAAAAATGGCTTGAGCATTACTTAAACTAAATGGCATACCTCAATACTAAATGTGACCTAGTGGTGTTCTAAAGGCTGTGTTCCGTTTGTTCCATTCTTTAGTCAGAGAAGATGACATTCACCACGAAGATCTAACTTGGTAAACATCATAGTGCCTCTAATGGACTCTAAAATATCTTTCATCAAAGGAAGGGCTTATTTGTTTTTATTGTGACTTTGTTTAGCCATCTAAAGACTATGCAGGGTCTCAGCTTATTAAATGTAGTCAGAACAAAGAACATGAAAGCACTGACTGGGGAGGTAGATCAAGTTATAAGACCATTCAGTAAATTTTCTTGCAAGTATTCTTTTAAGACATACAGAGAATACACACTTCCGAAGGGAACAATTGCACTGGGTTCAGTCGGGATGACGCAGTCAAACTCCTGGTGGAGAGACAATTCTTTGTTTTTTCAAAAAGATCTGTACACTCTTGGTAGTAGCAGGTAAACCTTGAAGTAGGTTTATCATATTGAAATTTGAAACTTGGTCTGAAGCTACTTTTTGGGAGTCCAATAGTCTTCCAAAAAGTGGCAATGCTTGTGGCAGAACTGAGAAGATTGAGAAATTATTCTAGTCTCCCAGATGATAAAAGTAATATATGAGGCTAACTAAGGAATCCCTAAAATAGCAGGTTGATTGGGAAAAGCATTGAGATTAATGGGCACAGTCTCTTGGTGGACAGCCTTTTCAGCCAAGAATTCCATGGTTGGTCTTTCAAACATCCATTTGAAAGTGGTCAGAAAACTCTAATGTTTAGACATACTCGTATCCCACATGGCTCAATTTTGTGAGAACTGAGCTGGACGAAAGGCAAAGAAGCTGGTCAATGAATTCAGGAATTCTTGCAACTTATTTGGATCGTTGAAACAATGAGGAACGGCTGAAGAAACCTTTGGAATGTCAAAGGCTCTGAAAGTAAGGGCTTGACATAAGGCAAAGTTTTCATCTAACAGCTCCTGTGTTTTTTGCAGGACTGTCTGCACTAAGGCCTGAGACAGATCCACTGGAACTCCATAGGCTATTGCTTCAGCTTGATCTATCTGGACTGCCTGAACTGGATCCATGTCTTTAGTGCTAGGACTCGTTTTTGGCATTGCAGTTGTCACGGAGCTGACACCTAATGGATAGTCTTTGGCTCAATCTAATGTCCCTGGTTTAGATCATCTTTGTATACCAGAGATATGGGAGAACCAATCAAGTAGCCATGTTGCTGCTGCATTAGGTCGAGTCCTAATCAGAAGGTGCATCCTGGATAAGGCCCAAATGGATAAAAAAATCCCATCCAATTGGACATAGAGGTCCTGGACTGGAACGCTGACCAATGCTGACCAGGACTCGAGGCTGGAGACCCTCCTGAAGATAAAGAACTCCTTCCAGAGCAATTCCAAGGAGGAACTAGGAGAGGGCTTGAGAAGCAGGCTAACCCAGAAGGAAGAAGGATAGGTTAAGAACTAGCAAAACCCCAGAAGAGGATTGGCATTCAATCAGAGACAGTGGAACAAGACAACAGGTCTGTACAAAGCATTGCGACGCAAGGAATGAACCGATTTCCCTCTTTCTACAGGACAATGGAACAGGAAATACCTAAACATCCATATTGGATTGGGAAAAAGGTTATTGATCTCAATATTTGACAACCCTCTTTAATTAGTAGACTATTAATATTCAGAAATTCACACAAGGGTTTTCAGGAGAGACAATAGACTTGAAGTATGGAGGCACTAATGGCATGCCATTATAAAGACCACTCACGGAGAGGAAAAGTAACATAGGGAAAAACATCAGCAGGCATGCTGCCTGAAGGTAAGTTCAGGTTGAGAGTGCAGTAGCTCATTGGCACTGTCCCAGAGCTCCCATCTGCACTGACATGGGCCAGATGCTGGCTTTAGTGCAGCGATAATATGTTATTATAATATGCTATTTATTACCATTATTGAGCGAGGGAAGGTAAAAGACATCAAGAATCACTTAAAGCTTGGCTTCTCATTAGTCATGGCCACTTCCCACACATATGTCAAAGTTTCCATTGGCAAGTCATTTTTTGTTTCCTAATAATTTGGCACAAGTCAACGAACCTGTGTGGAACTAGTTATGTCCATATTAGCTTCCTCATGGCAAGTTTCATGTGGATCCATCAAGAAGGGGCTAAACAATTGGGGTCCCAAAAGTGACATTTTCCATTTTAAGTTCCATAGGATTTGCCCCTTCAAACCTTGACTTCCTTCGACCAGCCTTTTTCTGCCATTGGCTCAAGGCTTGGCCAGTCACACCTTTCACCAAATACTATTCACTGCTTGTGTTTATACTTCCCTTTCCACTTGAGTGCATGCATTGAACTGCACGAGGGACTACATTACAACTCAAGTTCTGCCTGTCCACTTCTGTTGTCTTTACTATGCTTACATCATATGCATTAAACCCAGATTTAGTGGTCACTTGGGGTTGCCCAGTGGAACAAGTAAATCAACATAGCTGTTCATACATTGCCTTTATGCAATCCATCATGTTCATCATGAGCTTGCTATTTTCCTGCCACAAGCTGACCATCTTTGCCATTCAGTGGCAGCCATGTTGGGAGAGTGTGTAGGCAGTGGTGGGGGCTAGATGTATGTGAAGACGGAGCTCCTACCATGTCTCCTAGGTCCAAACAAACGCTTAAATATGCTTCTGTTAGCACAGCATGGGTTTGCATCACATCATGTAAAATAACGTCATATAACATCCATTAACATAAAATGTCATCAGACTGAGCCCTTCTGTACAGTTACTCCCTTGTGCGACAAATTGTACAGGATATACAGGATGCCACGGTTACTGTGTAATTTCAGAAATGATACAATAGAAGTACCCATTAATCTTAGAAGGTGTTGAGTGATGTGACAGAAAGGAAAAATAATTTCAGAAAGATAAAAGAACAATATCATGTCTTTATTGTGATACATCCGAAAAGACAATTGGCTCCTTTTCTACATTTTTTATTGATACTTTTGATACTTATAATAGAAGTACAGTCCAGTGCAAGAGCTATAACAGTTGTTAAAGGTCCTCTGTCTGTGTTGTAGGCCTGAGTTACAGGTGATTGCTTATAATAAGGAAAGAGGGCCTTTAACAACCATTATAGCCTCAGGCAGAAGGGCTGTAATGCTATAAGATCATTCTACCCTCCGAAGGAAGAATGGGCTAAAATGTACAGGAAGAAAGAGAAAGGCGAGCACTGGAATGTGGGGGCAGAAGGCTTTACCATCAGTTTTTAGCCCTCAGCTCTTCGTCGTCTTCAGTGTAGTTTCCAACATTCCATGGTTCCAATGAAGAAATATGTCTATACCATCAGCAGTGAATAGTACATAGGTGCTTCTGCAGTTGAGGTGATTGCTACTTAATGTTGATGGTATATGCTGATTTGTGTGCCATAGACAAATAGGTTTGTACCTCAGACATTACGTGATTGTACATTCAGGCCTGCATTAGTTAGTCACTCATTAATTATGCACTCCCTGCGCCAAGTCAGAAATAAAAGACCAGTCATTCCATCCGTGCACTTATAATGCCAAGTTAGAAATAATAAAGGAACATTTACACCTACCATATATTTGCTCCATGTCAGGACTGCACAGTGGCTCAAAGGGATGGACGCTTGCCCCTGAAACGTGCAGAGATCTGCAGATTACAAGTTTGAATGCTAAAAGGATGGCTCAGTTTTCTGTTGGAGTTTTTGTGCATTTAATAGTTTTGTGTATTATTAACAATGTGCAGAATGTGATTTACTTTTTAACTAACGTACACACTGCCATGGTGCTATTGCATCTGAAATAATTTGTTATGCCATGTAAAGGGCCTTTTCCTGGCTTATATTAATTATGCCTCATTTAGATCCTGATGCCATTTGCTTAAAATGGATGCCTCCTCTGCATGTTCACTGTTTATTATTTCTGCTGCACACAGTAAGGAAGAGTCATATTTATTTATTTCCATTGGCATTGTTCTTGCTGTCATTGAAGAAAACTTTCCAACATGGACCCCGCAGTAAAATATATGCAAGGTCCTTGTGCTAGATCACTATGTAGCATTCATTCAAAGTAGTTTGCTGTTGTTTCAGCAACTAGTTTGTTCTGCTTTCTGTGGATGGCATTAGCGTACAGTGGGCAGAATCATATTCATGTAGTGGGACAGTGCTTAGATCGTAAGGCGATATTATATTTTATAGAACTGCATTCTTATTTTCTGAGAATATAATTATTTTGCTCACACCATGATGAATTTGGTAATTTCCTATGCAAGAAACGTTATATAAACCCTTGATTTGGGGGATGATCTAGAGGCTTCCTAAATACTTTATGATGCTACTAGGAATGCTGCCTGTTGTCTTATTGATTTTGCTGCTTACTTGGAACTTAATGTTTTACTAATTTGCACATTATTCTGTAAGTCCCTCTTTATAAAGAGACTTGATAGCAATCAATGACTTTATGTATTTGCATTTGTAATTTCTGCCCCACACCTTTTTTTAATTTTCTTAATGAATCTTTTAAATTTCTGTTCCTGTCCCAGGAAAAAATTATTTAGTCTGTCCTTACTTAATTGTCTGTATCTTGATATGTTTGGGGTGCCTTATGTTGCGGGGTCCATTGCCTCATGAAGTTGAGGTTTAATACTGTTTCCAATTCACCAATCTGTGGACATAATGTTGAGTTAATATTTTGGGGTGTACAATTTTAGGAGTTCCCTGTGCTCACACTTCCATCCATTAGAAGCTAATTAAGTTTGATTACTGGTAAGTTAAGTAACTGCATCACCTGTTGTAGTCTTTTCTTAGAAACAGCAGAAATGTGCTATGTAAGAACTAAAGTTATTATAGCCTGCTGCCAAGGGCTATACGTAGGCACTATTATACAATGGGGAGAGTGCTCTCAAGTAGGTCTTGACTAGGGTAGGCTCAAAGGACCCCATTATACCACGGTCAATAACTGCCCATATTCCCCCTGTTAGAAATTGAGTCTCTAGTTGGCAGTGGTTTGCACCCTGTCCAAGTAGGGACCCTCACTTTTGTCAGGATAGGGGACCCACACAGCTAAGATAACCCTGGCTCACCCCCTTGGTAGCTTGGTAGAAGCAGTAAATCTTATCTTACAGGCAAAGTGTAAAGTGTTTGCACACACATACACACACATAGTAACACAGTGAAAACACCACAAAAGTACTCCACACCAGTTTAGAAAAATAGCCAGTAGTTATCTGAATAAAACAAAACTAAAACAACAAAACATCCAACATACACAAGCAAAGATACACATTTGTAAAGATTTAACTTGTATGGTGCTTAGAAAAATGATAGCTCCAACTGGGGCTATAACACCATCATGACAGGGTCGTTCCCAACAGCCCCACGTCACTCGCACGGAAATGCAGGCCGGTCATGGAGTCGCACAGACCCCAGGCACAGTACCTTTAAAAATGATGAAACAAAGACATTGCACAGAGTTGGGGAGGTGAGGCATCACTGGAGCCGGTACGGCATTGGTTCCTTACTGCTACCGGGGAGGTGAGGCATCAGTTCCTTACTGGTAGGCAGGGGAGGTGATGCAGTGTCAGTGGTGAGGTGCCGGTTCCTTATGATCTGGTGGGGTCGATGAATTCAATAGGTCAAGACGCAAGGCGTTGACTTCGCTGTGTCATTATCACACCACGGGGCCACAGGTGCTGTGGCGAAGTCGGAGTTGGGAGTCCCAGACACCGGGGACACGGCACTCAGGAATCACACTGTGGTGGGACTTCAGAGGCTCTGCAGTGGTGTCAGGCCTGCTGCATCGATCACGGTTGTTGCACTCTGCGGAGACCATAGCTCCAGTGCAGCCAGCGGTGCAGAGTCAGACAGCGGTACTGGTTCCGAAGTTCCTCTGGAGTCGATGTACTTGGTTTTTTCTTGGTTTCACCAGAACACACTCCCAAGGGACCAGAGACTGGATTTGGCACCACTTGGCAAGTCAGGACTCTCAGCAAAAGAGCCCAGGTGCTTGCAGGTGAAGTCTTTGCTGTCCCTGAGACCCCGTAACAGGAGGCAAGCTCAGTCCAAGCCCTTGGAGAACCTTTGGAAGCAGGATGTAGAAAGCAAAGTCCAGGCATTTCACTCCCAGGACAGAAGGAGCAAGCAGCAGACCAGCAGAGCAAAGCAACAGGCAGAGTGGCAGTCCCTCTAGCAGCATCCAGCTCTTCTTTCTGGTAAAATGTCCTCAGTCTAGAAGGATTCTAAAGTTGTAGTCTCATAGGTGCAGTACTTATTCTCATTTCTGCCTTTAAAGTAGGCAAACTTCAAAGGAAAGTCTTAGTAGTGCAACACAACCCTGCCTTTCCTGCCCTGGCCCCAGACACACTCCAGGGGTTTGGAGAATGATTTGTGTGAGCGCAGACACAGACGCATTCAGGTGAAAGTGTCAGCTCCTCTTACCACTCTAGCCCAGGAAGACCCATCAGGATATGCAGGACACAGTTCAGCTCCCTTTGTGTGACTGTCTAGAGTCAATTCACAAACAGCCCAATTGTCATCCTGATCCAGACATGTATTCCAGCAGACATGCAATGGCACAGAATGGTTAAGCGAAAAACTGGCCACTTTCTAAAAGTGGCATTTTCAAATTTACAGTCTAGAAACCAACTTCACCTAAAGATGATTTTCTTAATGTGAGTTGAGAGACCCCAAACTCCACATCTGTATGTGCTCCCAATAGGAAATTACACTTAAAATATATTTCAAGGCAATCTTGATGTTAACCTATGGGAGGGAGGGGCCTTGCAATAGTGAAAAACTAATTTAGCAGTTTTTCACTATCAGGACATGTAAAACACACCAGTGTGTGTTCTACCTTTTAAACACACTGCACCCTGCCAATGGGGCTGCCTTGGGCCTACCTTAGGGGTGGCTTGCATGTACTAAAAGGCAAGCTTTGGGCCTAGCAATTGGGTGGACTTGCCAGGTCGAAATGGCAGTTGAAAACTGCACACATAGGCACTGTAGTGGCAGGTCTGATACATGTTTCCAGGGCTACTCCTGTGCGTGGCACAATCAGTGCAGCAGGCCCACTAGTAGAATTCGATTTACAGGTCCTGGGTACACAGGGTGCACTATATTAGGGACTTACTAGCAAACCAGTTATGCTGATCATGGATATACCAATCACCAATTGAATTTAGACAGACAGCACTTGCACTTTAGCACTAGTCAGCAGTGGTAAAGTGCCCAGAATTGTAAAGCCAACAAAATCAGGTCAGAAACAATAGAAGAAGGCAAAACATTTGAGGAAAACCCTGCAAAAAGGGCTATTTCCAACATCCCCACCCCAAGAGAATAATACTATTGTAAAACAGGCATTTTGGGATAAAAGCCATAAAAGTGTTTGTTAAATGATGTGTTTCTCATGGGACTACTTAGATGGAAGGTTACAAGAAGCATACCTGTTAGATTTTTTATGTGACAAGGCTGAGCCATCTTAATCCCAATGAAATGGGTTGTATTCAATCACTGGTTTAGAGGGTCACAAGAAGAAACATATAGAGGGTGATAACAAATTTTAGTTACAATATAGATCATTTGTTGGTGGTATACATTTGTTGAGAATTGTGGTAAGGTGAGGTGTTGCAAAAAGAATGATTGAAGTGTATTCCAAATGATTTATTACTTACGCCTTGATTATGAATGGCCCAGTACTCCTGCTGGTAACTTGGACTCCTGGAGTTATGAGTGACACAGTATCATTAACCCTGGGTGGAAAGGGGCAAAGTTGCAGAGAGATTGAAAGTGAGACCTTTAGGGTTGCCTTAGATTCCTCCTTTTGGCCCAGACTTGCACTTGGACCAAATATCTAGTGTTCCTACAAATATAATAATTTTGATTGACCGGGTTTTCCCATTAAAATCTGCTTCCACAAGCTGTTTTCATCAGAAAGGGCACTCCTCAAAGAAGGCTGCGGTTTGCTCTAAAAACAAGTTTATCTCTTGAAGTATGATATTAAACGTGTTAGAGTTCATTCCAGGCAAAAACAAACAGACATGCAGATGGGAAAATAGATTCACTAACTTTAAGGTAGGTTCAGGTCTCAGCACTGTTTTCCTTTTGTGTTCCATTTAATAAATTACTTTGTCACTTTGTGCCAGCTGCTGGGCGTTCCAGTTCACATGAGATGGGTGGGCCTTTGAGCCTTTTTAACAATATTCCTCTTTCTGAGACTTTTGGCAGATTGCCTGGCTTCAAACCAACTAACGTGGCCACATGCACCCAGTGGCATTTTGAAACCGGAATAAAGGGCGCACTTTGCATCGCATATTTATTTACTACAGCAATATATAATTACTTCCAATATTTGTTAGCAAAGCCATAGTAAGTGAATGCGTCTGAGTGCTTTCGAAGACAGCTGCGCTCTTCCTAGTCTGATTCCGGAGAATAACATCGCCCACAGGCTCCAATCTAATTTTCAGTTTGCTGCCCTACTGAAATTGTTTTCAGAATCTTATTTTGGTTCCAGGAAGTGACAAAACCTCGTGGTTCGGTGACCATCTTTTAAACATCAGTACATTCTCCGTAGGCAAATAACAATCTATTCTTTGAAATGCACCTTTGGCTGGGCATTGCTTATGTGTGTGATGACCGTGTCATACAGTGGCTGTGCTCCTGGAGGATGGAGTACATTTTAGCTCCTTCACCTGGCTGCCTTTGAAGAGTCAGGTGTCCAAAGGGAGAGAGCTGGTGATCAAGTCTGTGCGCTGCAGTGCTAAAGGCACTGGGGGCCACTGATGAATGACAGTGTTAGTCACTGCTACCGCACAGTAAACACTCTCTGCCCCAGGACACAGACAGAAGGCCCACAGTGTCTCCAATCAGAAATGATAAAGAAGCCTTCATTCCTATCACACACTATTGTTGCCCGTCTCAGAAATGACACAGAAGCACTCAGTTCTTTTTGTACTTACTGTGCCAAGTGGACAATGGCAAAGGTACAGTCAAGCAGCCTCTGAATTACTGTGCCACGCGAGAAATGATAAAGGGACAGCTTGCTATTCTCTGAGTTACCGTGTCAGAAATTATAAAGGAACTGTGTGTCCTTGTTTACATGCACTGTGACTTGTCAAAAGGGATAAGGGAACAACACTCTGATATTCACTGAAGTTACTATGCCAAGTCATAAATTATAAATGGGCTTTCTCCATCCTTCTCCCTAGTTAGGCCCTCATTAGGGGTATCTTATGAGGTCTGATTGTTTCTGCCATAATCAGGATTTCAGGTTGTGTGGGAACACCCACCTCTTGAGTTGTTTATCTCGTGCATATTTGACCAGAAAAAAACTGGCAAAGTATATGAAGAGAAAGGTCCTTGGAGTAAGGGGTTAATATTTGGAAGATGGTGCGAACATAGCGATTCTTGCAATGAGTCCTCATTAACAAGGAAATAACTCATAATGGTGCATTAAAATGGCATCTGGTAATTACTCTACCCCTTGGTACCAGTAATTCCATTTAATGTTCTGTCTCAGCAATTACACAGAAACTCTCAGCCATTATCTTCTCTTAAATGGCCTGAGACGTGAATATAACAAACCTTTTGAGTAAGTTTACCCTTTGTATGAAATGACTTCTTTTCAGTATTCACAAACTCTAAGTATACTTTGCTACTAAAAACAAAACTGTAGTAAGTACAGCCCTACACATGGCTAACCACTGGTACTGCAACATCATCCCATAGAAAGTATTGGAGGTAGGGACTTATAATAAAATCTCAAATTAAATTATATATAACAGTAAAAAATAGATATAAATTAATGTTGAAATATGTATAAATAGTATATTCTATTTAAATAAAAAATATTAGAATAACCTATTTTTGAATTTAGGTGTTAAATATTATTATTGTTATCATTAAGGCTTAAGCAGTGTACATCAGCACCACCTACAACCACTGGCCGGTTGATATAAATATAGCAGTAGAATAGAGAACATACGAACAGACAAACATTGCTGCATCTCTAATTTGGATGACCGTATTTCAGATCAAAATTACCACCCTGAGTGGACCCATGCATTCTATGTAGTGGTTTTTGCTGTAGTCAAGCGTGTGCCTGGTGCAGTCAGGTGACGGATGCGCAGATAGTGTGGGCATGTCAGCTCTCTGAATTCGTCAGAGAGATAGGCAACACAGGGGACCCACGTTTCATCAAAAGTGGGCAGGGAGGATGCAGCTGCTGCCGTGAGCCTCTCCATCCCCATTATGTCCCACAGTTGATGGAGCCAGTCCGTGTGAGTGGGAATCACTTCAGTACCCCAGCGAGCTATAAGTAGTTGGTTAGCTGCTCCGAGCAGTAATGTGATAGCCCTGCTGGCCGAAGTTCTAAGAGGGTAAGTCTGTGGGTTGGGAAGCCCCAACAGCACGTAGCTAGGGAACCGTGGAAGGGTAGTGTCATAAATCTCATTAACTGACTTTAATATCGTATCACAAAAGGAGGCTACTGGGGGGCAGAGCCACAGTAAATGTGACAACGTCCCTGGCTGCCCACAGTTCCACCAACATCGGTCCGTGCTGCCCCTCCGCCACTCAGCTACCCAACCCGGTGTGAAGTACCAATAATGTGCAGTTTTCAAGAATAATTCTTTAGTGTTCATGTTGCGCGCTGTCACCCGAGCTCGGTGTAACACATCCCTCCATTCCCTATCTGTGAATGAGCGCTCTTGCATTCTGCTTCCCACCTGTGCCTCGCACTTGATTGCAGCTAAATTGATGGAGTGGTCAAGAAGCCATATATATATATCATATATGAGTTTCTTATCGTTGGTGCGTGTTAGAAGCCATTTCTCAAAGGGAAGAAGCGGTCTGCTTGCGTGTGGCCTGATCTCCAGGGAGGACACCCAATGTTGTATTGCTAGGTACTTGCAGTAAGGTTTTGGCGGCAGGCTGTACGCCACCTGCAACTGATTGAAATCCATAATGCCTTGGGCATCATAACGGTCTCCAATCCGCTTACAATTGGAGTCCTGCCAGTCTTGGAAAGAGGTTCCCGGGAGAGCTAAGGGGAAGTCAGGGTTGCTGATAATCGGCATTTGCGGAGATATTGGAGAAGACAAGCTTTTACATTGCTGCACCCTGTCCCATGTGTCCATTTTGGCCCGTAGAACAGGGGAGATATAGACTCCCGGTGGTTGATGTCCCCGGGGGAGCCATGGGATTTTCCAAATGTGCTGTCCAGCCACAACTTGGTCAATGAAGCACCACTGCTTCCTTGTGAGGTCCCTCAACCATTTCAATAAATACTGTAACCGGGCCGCCTGGTAATAGCTAGCCAAATGGGGGATCCCCAGTCCTCTCTCTGCCTGCCGGAGATAGGCCTGCATCCGCGCCATTCTTGCCTTTTTCCCAGCTCAACTTATTCCCAGATTAACTTCTGCATAGAATCTAGCACCCCGCTCGGAGTAAGCGGAAGGCTTTGCATGAGAAACAGTACTTTGGGCAAGAGCGACATCTTTATGGCTGCTTTGCGACCTAACCATGAGAGTCCATAGCTTCTACACTTGGCCAGGGCATCCATAGCTTCACTCAGCAGGGTGGTGTAGTTACGTTGTGCTGTGTCTGTCGGGTGGTGCAGATATGGAGGCCAAAGTAGTTCACTGTTTGCTTAGCTACTGTAAAAGGCAGGGTGGGCCTCAGCGCCGCTACAGCTGTTTCCGATAATGTTAAGTTGAGGATGGAACATTTATACAATTTGGCCTTAAAGCCGGCCACATCCCCGAAGTCACTCAGTTCCTCGAGGACTGCTAAAAGTAATATTTCCAGTTGTTTCAGATAAAGCAGGACGTCGTCCGCGTATAGCGAAGTTTTGTGCGTCGGCCCCCCCATTGGGATGCCATGAATTGTCTGATTAAGCCGTATGCGTTCCACAAAGGGCTCCATATTTAGGGCAAACAGCAAGAGCCTTGCCTGGTCCCTCTGGTTATGGGGAAGATGGCAGATAGGCACCATTTATGCTCACTCTAGCTTGGGGGGAGGTGTAATTATAACTCATCCATTTGCAGAATCTCAGCCCTAGACCATAACGGGGTAAGACCACAAACCGAAGGTCCCAGTGAACTCGGTCAAAGGCCTTCTCAGCGTCACGTGATATCAATAGAGATGGTATGTGGGCTCGCTACACTTAATCCAAAAGGTGGCACAGCCGTTTAGTGTTATCGGCACAATCTTCTCCAGGATAAACCCAGTCTGGTCAGGGTCTATTAACCCCTGCATGTAGGGATTGAGTCTGTTCACCAGGACTCTGGTGAAGAGTTTCACGTCTGATGACGCAGAAAAAGAGGGATCCAATATATATTCATACATATCATGTAATCAAAAGCAGATAATGTAGCGTGATGTTAGTAAAGAAAATAATGTACGAGGGAAATTGTGCCCTCAGGGTAGTTCGCCATCATTATAAACGAGCTTTATTAATCATGAAGAATTGAAAATTGTAGTAATCCGTCATAATTGCAAATGTATGCCATGATTTCTTATTTGAAACTGTTTTGCTTAGCTTAAATTTAGTAGAGGCTTTGGCCTAGTTGCCTGGTTTCAAATTCTAACTGCGTGGCTTTTCCTTGAACTAATGAAACATATATTCTTGCTTGAAGTTGTATTTTTCCAGCAGAGATGACTAATACACTTATCTCCAAGGTTTCGTACTAGGCCGGTTTCATCCCCTTTGATACAAGGTCAGTCTCTGCAGGTGCGGACAATGAAGGTACAGATAGTAAAATAATTGGCAAACCATGTTACAACTTGTGTTCCAAGGCCCCAAGGACAATGTATGCATAAATGAGCGCTAGTAAAAAGACAATTTTCATTGGACAATTTGAAGCCAACCTATGAACCCTCCAATGGAAGACCCTGCAGAATTTGGAATGTTTCTTACTTAAACCCACTGGACAAAGAGAAGTCAGCCATTTTCCTTGATGACAATTTGAAGCCAGATGCCAGACTCCATTTTGGACGACACCCTGATGCCCTTTTCTCTATTCCAGACAAAGAGACTTTGAGAATTCTCACCCTAGAGACTTTAACTTTGATTTGCCCCACCTTGCCCATGAAGTAACTTTGCCCCATTCTCCTTGCCGCTGCAAGGAAGCTTGCCCTTAACTTTGCCCCTTTGCAACCTGCCCCATGCTGATCGAACCGGTACCTGAGGGACGAAGACTTTTCTTGAATGCAGTTTGTATTTGGTAAATATGAAAGTATAAATGTATTATGCATTGTGTTTTTCCTTTTAGGTACCAACTGCTATTTTGATAGGGTCCTAGCTAGACGTTTTCCAAATTTGTGTTGACTAAATTCGTTTTGCATGAAGCCCCACATGCCAATGCTAATAAGAGGTTAGTCGAGGTATTCATTCGATGTACCATGCTAATTTGAAATCTTGTTATGCTGACCAATGTATGAAATTAGTCAAATACAGTTAGTCATATTAGTGATTTGCATTGCCATAACTGAGTGTATCATTATCCAGATTTTGCGTAGATTGCGTTTCTTCCGCCGTTATGGACAGCCAGTAATGTTCATATACATATATCATTTGGTTTTGAGACTTATATATATCGTGCTAGCTTTGTTAATATAGGGAAATAAATTCACTAATATTTAATAAACTGGTGTGGTTATTCATGACTGAAAGGTCATGATGCGCCGAAATACCAACTGTTATTGATTTCTGATGTGCTATATTGATCTATTAATTGAGTATTGATTACCGATTGCAATAGTTATTGATTATTGAGCAGAATGACCCGACTATTCTAGGATGAGGAGAGCCCGACTCGGCTAAAAGATTCACCGACCTACAACGTGTCCAGGTACAGGTAATTTATAAGGGCTGGACGCGTTATCAGTAGATGGTAGCAGAGATTGATGGTTTAGCCCTTTGGGACCCCATCCGAGCAATAGACGGAGTTAAGTTAGAATTTTCTTTTATAAAACAAGTTGGAGGGATGATGATGCCCTAAGTCTCCAATGACTTTCCCGGAATCTCGGAGCTTGCGAATGAAGGACATGGAGGTGTGAGAATGGTTTCGGCGTTTATAGTGACGGTATGAGAGAAGTTAGGGTTTTGCGCTTGCACAGCTTATTGCCGCAGATTAATTTGAGAAGTTTGTGAGGATTTTAGGGGGTTAAAAGATATTACAGGAGTGTTACTCCAAAGTGTGAGAGTAGGGAAGTCGTCGAACTTCACATGTGTGTAGCGCTTTGTGCAGAAAAATTGTCCACGTGGTTGTTGATGTTGAGACGGGCCCTGCGAGGTCAAGAGACTCCGGAGTATGTTGAAAAGTGTATGAGACACTTGTTTGATGTTGTGATCTGGTCGGTTTAATAGGTTGATCGGGCGTGGTCAACAAGTTGGTATGAATTCTGAGGAATGAAAGAAAAGTTTAGACTGTGAGATTTGACAAACTCTAAAGTGCACTAGAATAGTTCATTGATCAGTTGAGGGTAAAGTTTGCGGGTCACATTTTGCTTGCGAAAGTGGGAAACCGAGAAAGATGGAATAACTGCCGAGGCTAGTGAAAAATCCCTAAGGTTTCTGAAGCGATTGTATTTCGCTTCCTGTAGTAAACCGACAGATTTGTTTTCTTCTTTTGGTTAGTGCTCGCGTTATATTGCAGAAAGTAGTTTGTGAGTGAAGTCGAATGAAAGAGGACAAGCCGCAGGACTTTGTCAGCCGCAGTGTGTGAGTGTGACGTCACTAGGAGCCGCGCTGGGATAGGTTGGTTGATGAGAAGGGTCGCGCACGGATTGGACACAGTCCGTGAAGCGCAATTGGTAGGAGAAAGGCAAGCGAAGAGTATTCCGGGAATTAAAGTCACTTATTGATTACATGTTTTAGAAAAACAAAAGACGGAATTATGACATTTTTCAAAGCATTTAAGAGTGCCATGAGGGGAGATGTTTATATTAAAGCAAATGTAGGAGAAGAAACACCGCCTGAGGGTACACCAGCTTACATTGTAATTGAAGAAAAGGGTGTCGCACCATGTCTTTGGCTAAAGCAATGGTGCAAATTAACAGAGAAGCATGGAAGTGTAGCGTTCCCTATCCACGGGTCGTTTAACCTAAGGGTTTTGGAGAATCTAAGATTTGCGTTGTACGACATGAAAGTACCTCCAAGACCAGCACAGTTTGAGGCACTAGCAATTTGGGAGCTAATAGCTAGAAACCAACAACAAAAGAAATTTGAGACAAGAATAAGAAAAGTAGAAAAGACACTAGCGGATGCTAGATGGGACAGCACACAAAAGGTTTGGAGATCAGATGTATTGCAGGGGATTAAATTGTTTCCAGCAATTACTGATGAAGCGGAGACGGAAGGAAGGAAAGCTACCTATAAGACAAATAGGAGTCAGTCCAGAGATAGAGAGAACAATAGAAACTCGAAAAGGTCAGACGAGTCAGACGATGAGGAGTTCATTATACAATTGTTGAATGATCGCCCGCCACCATATGTGGAAAGCGAAAAAGGCTCAAGCATTAGTACTGCCCCTCCAGAACCAATACATGGTAATGTAACACCGAATTTGAGAATATCTCAGAGGCCGAGCAGCTCCGATATGCCTTTCTCACCACAAATACCACAGATTCAGAGAATATACCCAGACGTGCCTAAATTGAAACCTGCTGATAATTATCAGCCACAGGTTCCAAGGCATTGCTGTGATGGGCATAACATGGAAATGACTTCTGATTCAATGGCGCAGGGAGGACAAAACTATCAAAGACCGACATTGATTAAAGCCGAATCAACACAGTTCTTGATGCCTCAAAAGCAGGCACAAGAAGGGCCGAAGTATACTCGAGTTACAGAGAGCCAGTTAGGTATGCCAGCAATGATGAACCATAATGTGGGGATTAACATGCCACAGAATTCAGGGATCAGACAGAATCCAGACGCAATATCTCTGCCTATCACTGCAGGTCCACCAGTACCACTGTACATATAAGCAAACCCAAACATATGCGAACAAGGGGTAGTAAGGACACAGAGTGGGACAGGGAGAAGATGCATAGAAACTACTCCAGAAACAACCCCAATAGCGGTACTGCCAAATGGATCTGGGTCCTTGTCGGAATTCAGTCCAATTCCAATTTGTGCTCCGTCAACCGTGGTAAGGTCACATCCACCACTATTAATACTGTTAACCTCAGAGACTGAAACATTACAGAAACCTTTGGTGGCAGTTGACGTAAGTGCTACACTGATGGGACTGAACGCGCAACAGTTAACACAATGGTTCAACAGCCTGAACTCCCCACAGAGTACATCCAGCGGAAGGGAGAAGAATACCAGAATAAAATAAGATTGGGTATGGAGGCAGATGAACTGGTAGAGGGAACAATGGGTTTGAACAGATTAGAATCATACACAGAAGAAGAGCTGAGATACATGTGCCCTAGAATTACAAGAGAAGTAAGCAGCATACATAAGAAGTTACAAGAAATTGCAAACAGAAATGAGATCGATATAGGTAAGACCAAACACTTGAGCAGAAGTTACAGGCTAGACTTTGAAACAAAAGACTTTGAACACATGGGGTCTGCAGGGATGAAAACACACCTTAAGGAGATACTGCAGAGCGCACAGGTCTGGGGATGTTTAGACAAATGGGAAAGTAGATGGGTTAAGAAAAAGGACAAAAAGAAAGAAAATACTCCAGAGCGGAATGAGAAAGCACCACAGAATGATGATCTGATAACTATGTTACCAATGAGAGAGACAGCAGGGGGAAAACTTGTACATGTACCATGGCACAGGTGCGATATTCAATCCTTTACGGATGACTTTCCCAAATTGAGAGAGAAGCCGATTGAGTGGTATCAACAAACAGATAGATTGGTGAAACTTGCAAAATGTCTCTGGGAAGACCTAAACACTTTATTTGAAATCGTGGTTCCGGCAGATTTGTGGGAAGATTGTAAAAGGGCTGTAGGTTGGCCGACGAGTGAACCAGAGAGAGACAGGGACACAGGTGCGCCATCACCTACGGTAATGAGTTTGTACCACAAGGTGATCGAGCACTTGAAAACCAAAGTTGCATCAAAAAATGTGGATTGGCAGAGGATTGACAGGACCGGCCAAGAGGTTAAAGAGACTATACATGCGTATTATGAGAGATTGTTGAAAGCGTTTAAAAATTACAGTGGCACAGATTGAGGCAAAGGACCTGCTCCATTTTGTGTTCAGATTTGTGGAAGGGTTGAGACCCGAAATCAGCCAGATGATTAAAACGCATTTGATTTGTTGGCAGTCAAAATCGATCGATGAAGTATTGAACTACGCAAAATACTGCAGTGATGAGATTGAGACAAAGCAGAAAAGGTTGAAAGAAAAGGTGATGGTGATGCAGCTTAGAGCAGCTCAGAGAGGTTTGCAAGGTTTTCAACAACAGATGCCGCAGCAGCAGCAGCAGGGAAATGCTATGTTTCAGCCGCAGATGAGAGGCAGAGGCCGAGGAGGTTTTGTGAATAATGGTCCTGATTTGAATACCGTTATGATTCCAAATGGTATACAGGCAATGAAGAAGGTGATGCCATGTCACACGTGCGGAATCGTCGGGCATTGGAAACGGGAGTGCCCAATGATGGTGCAGGACGGTATAGGTCAGCAAAACAATGATGTCAATGCATTTCAGAATATGAGAGGACAAAAATTGAGAGGTCCAAATCCAAATTATCAAAATAATGTAAACCAGATGCAGGGTTTACAACCCATGCAATCGCAACAGGTGCAAATGCCTCGTGTGCAAATGGCACAGTTGCAGCCAATGCAACAGAAGTTTCCTATGGTACCTAATCAGCAAATGCAAATACCTTTAGCACCAATGAATCTGCAGCAATCAATGCTTCCTCAACAGGTCACGGGTCAAGGAATGAATCAAAGTGACACAGTGCACCAATTCCCCTTACATAGTGAGAATGGAATAAACAATGCATGGGAGAGTGAAAGTTCAGATGAGGAGGGGAATTGTATGCTTGCAGCATCTTTGGAAGTTGATCAAAAGGGTCCGTATGTGGAGGGAAGAGTTATGGGTCACCGTGTTTCATTCTTGGTTGACACGGGAGCCACACGTTCCACCGTTAGGAGCATTGAAGTACCAAATTTGCCACTTTCAGGGAGAACAGTTCAAGTAGTGGGAGTAGCAAATAGGTACCTGACGAACCCAATCACAGATCCAGTTCAAGTCAGAATTGGTAACTATCAGGGGTCACATAAATTTGTGGTATGTGACTCAAGCCCAATATCACTGTTAGGGAGAGACTTATTGTGCAAATTGGGGTGTTCGATTATGTGTTCAAACGATGGAATTAAAATTCAGACAAACAGTGATGGGGAAGAAGAGGACAGTGTAGGAGGGGATGAAGTGGAAACTGTCGATGAAGAGTATCCCCTGATTACTCTTTATCCAATGCTCACTGAAGCAGACATTCCTGCTGAGTTACAGGAAACAGTCGGAAAGGAAGTGTGGGATATGACAGGGAATGAAGTAGGATTGGTCAAAGGAGTGGAACCTGTGAAAGTAACTGTAAAACCCAATGTAACCTTTCCCCAGAACCCACAGTATCATATGGCGCAAGACACCCTCATGAAAGTTGCCCAACTCATTGATGAGTTTGTAAAACAGGGAGTACTGAAAGAAGTGTTAAGCAGCCCATGTAATTCACCAATCATGGGACTAATAAAACCAAGTGGAAAGGTCTGAATTGTTCAGGATTTGAGGAAAATAAATTACATAATAATCAAATGTTGTCCCGTAGTACCAAATCCAGCTGTGATAATGTTTCAAGTTCCCTGTGATGCTGAATGGTTCTCAGTCATCGACTTGTCACAAGCATTCTTTTCTGTGCCTCTTCATGAGGACAGCCAATTTCTCTTTTGTTTCAAATTCCTAGATAGAGTCTACAGTTGGTGTCGAATTCCTCAAGGGTTTTCGGAGTCACCATCAATTTTCAATCAGATTCTAAAGAAAGATTTGGAATCGTTAGAGTTACCATTCGAGTCAACCTTAGTGCAGTACATTGACGATTTGCTGATCGCATCCAAGACAGAAAGTGACTGTACAGCTGACACTATTGCCCTATTGAACCATTTGGGAAGAAACGGACACAAGGTGTCCCCTTCAAAATTACAGTTCTGCCAGAAGAAAGTGAAATATTTGGGTCACCAAATAGAGAAAGGGTCACAGAGAATCATGAAGGAAAGAATAACAAGTGTACTTCAAATGAGTCCCCCAAAGACGAGGACGGAGGTGAGAAAGTTTTTGGGAATGGTGAGCTACTGTCGCCAATGGATTCCCAATTTCTCAACCCTAGCAAAACCTTTACTGAAACTGACCCAGAAGGATGCGTTGGATGAAATAGAGCTGAAAGGAGATGAGATGGATGCTTTTATTGAATTGAAAGAATGCATGTGCAGGGCTCCAGCTTTAGGTATGCCTGATTACACAAAGCCTTTCACATTGTTTTGTCATGAACGTGATGCATGTTCCTTGTCTGTCTTGACCCAAGCCCATGGTGGCGTAAACAGACCAGTAGCATATTTTTCAGCTACTTTGGATCCGGTCGCAGCAGCACTGCCAGGGTGCTTGCGTGCCGTAGCTGGAGTTGGTATCTGTCTAACTCAAAGTGAAGGAATAGTGATGGGACACCCTTTAACAGTCATGGTCCCTCACTCAGTCGAGATACTTTTGACACGTTCCCGAACAAAGCACATGACTGGTGCTACACTCACAAGGTATGAAACAATAATTCTGGGATCACCTAATGTGCAGCTGAAAAGGTGCACTACGTTGAACCCAGCAACCTTGTTTCCCAGTGAAAATGCCGAAATTGAGAACGTTGAAGACATCGAGCACAACTGTCTTCAGGTGACTGAATTTTGCACCAAACCAAGACCTGATATCAAAGATACCCGATTGGAAGAAAATGATCAAGTTATTTTTGTTGATGGTTCATGTTTGAGAGACGCACTGGGAATATTGAAAGCGGGATATGCTGTATGTACTGTAACAGGTATTCTGGAAGCATCTTGGCTTCAAGGAGTTTACTCTGCACAAGTAGCAGAATTGGTAGCCCTTACTAGAGCTTGCCAACTCTCCGCATTGATGAAAGTCACCATTTACACTGACAGTCAGTACGGATTTGGAATAGTGCATGACTTTGGACAATTGTGGTCACAGAGAGGCTTCATGACCTCTTCAGGATCACCAGTGAAAAATGGTGAAAAATGGTGAAAGAATAAGAGAATTGTTACATGCCATCCAGTTACCAGGAGAAGTAGCAGTGGTAAAATGCAGTGCACACTCGAAGGGACAAGACTATGGTGGTCATTCTGACCTCAGCGGTAAAAGGCGCCTACCGCCGGTCAGAAATCCTCCATAATCCCGCCGCGGTCGCGGAAACCCGCCACGGTCATTCTGACCCGCAGAAGGCAAACCTCCGAAAATCCGACCGCCACAACAGACCGCCAGACCAGCGGTCGGCGGAAAAGTGGAGGTGACAAAACCTCCACCGTCACGCCAACAGAAATACGCCCATGCCATTACGACCCACGAATCCACGCGGCGGTCATTCAAACGCGGTATTCCATTGGCGGGACACACCGCCGCGGTCAGAATACACACAAACGAACAAAACTCAGCCACATTGGACGATTTGAATCCCACACACCTGATACACATACACACACCACTCCCACACACACAATACAATATAAAACACACACCCACATCACCCACAAACCCCTACGCTAAAAAATTCTGAAAGAAGGCCAGAGCGAGACACCAGCATCCACAAACTAACAGCCACAGCCACTCAACACCATCACCCACACACTATCCACACACAAAACAACACACACCACCACACTCAACTCACTTAAATACACATACTCCACCCCACACATCATACACACCACCCCATGGCACCCCAAAGACAACCCCGCTTCACAGACGAAGAACTCAGGGTCATGGTGGAGGAAATCGTTCGGGTAGAGCCCCAGCTGTTCGGCACACAGATACAATACACCAGCATTGCCCGGAGGACGGAGCTATGGCAGAGGATTGTCGACAGGGTCAACGCAGTGGGACAGCACCCCAGAAATCGGGAAGACATCAGGAAGCGATGGAACGACCTACGGGGGAAGGTGCGTTCCATGGTATCCAGGCACAACATCACCGTGCAGAAGACTGGCGGAGGACCCCCACCTCAACCCCCACAATTCACATCATGGGAGGAGGAAGTCTTGAACATCCTGCATCCTGACGGCCTCGCAGGAGTCGGCGGAGGAATGGATACTGGTAAGTTGAAGCTTCAATACTGCTTCCCCCCCACCTGCATGCCAAATCATACCCCAACCCTCACCCCCATCCTCGAACCCCACCCTCACCCCCACCCCCATCCTCACCCCCACCCTCACCCCCACCACCATCCTCACCCCCACCACCATCCTCACCCCCACCCCCAGCACACCTATTCCCCGCCAATGTCTCACCATCACAACCCACACATCCCAAAACCTAGGCCTGCATGCGTCCACTAAGCATGGACACCCATCACCAAAGCATGCCCAATGCATATACACATCCCCCCCACAAGCCACCCTCACCAAAGCCCCCACACACGAATGCCAGCACTTGGGGACACGAGAACCCATAGATACACCCATATGCCACACATTGAAACTATAACCATACCTCTATACCCCTGCAGGACCCGACCGTCAACACACCGCGGCGGAGGGGCCAGAATTCTCCACACCCCCCACCCAAGAGGCCGTCAGCGATGACAGCAGCTCTGTCGACCTGGACACCGATGACCAGCCCGGACCATCGGGGACCTCTGGACAGTCGGTTCCCCTCACACAGGCACAGGCCACTACAGACCCAAACCCCTCTGGGAACACCAGCACAGCTCCCACCCAGCGGGCCCATGCCTCTGTCTCCAGGGCGCGTCAATCTGCGGTGTGTCTACCACTACAGGGCACCCAGGATAACCCACCACCCCAACAACAACAGGGACCTGGGGGCAGTGGTAGTGGGCACACCGGCCAGGGGGCAGAGGCCCAGGGAAACAGGGCAACTCGGAGGGCAGCTGTGCGACAGGGGGGGGAGGAGAGGCCCAGGGAACCCACTCTCCACGAGGTCCTCACCACCATCATGGGAGCATACAACCGCTCCCAGGAGACGATGGCGACGGTACTGGCCCGGTTCCAGGAGATCCAGGTACTGCAGGAGGAACACTATCGGGGGTACAGGGAGGACATCAGAGCCATCAACACCACCCTGGTTACCATGGTAGGGCTGCTGCAGGACCTCGTCAACACCAGGGCGGACACTCAACAACACCCAAGGGCCCCTGCCACTAGCCTGGACCAAGAACAGCCAACCACCTCCGCCGGCGCTAGTGGACAGGAGGCCCCCGCACGGCAGCAGCCCACCAGACCCCCACCTCCTGCAGGAGAAGAACCACCCCGCAAGAGGGCCCTGAGATCTCGCAAGAAGACAGAGTAGGATGTCAAGACCCCCGCCAGCAATGGATACCACCTGATGTCATCCCACTGTCCCACATTGTCACCCTGTCCATCCTTGAACTGCCCATGCTCCATCTCTCCACAGGCCTCTGGACAATGCACCTGTGTGACTGTTACTCTGGACTCTGCCATGGACATTCCTTCACCATAGCCCCCACCCACTTGAAACCACCCATCCCATTTTGAGCACTTAAATAAACACCTATTTTGCACCAAAATATCTGGAGTCTGGCTGTGATTTCAATATATTGTAATTGACATGACAGTGCAAATATGTCCTTGTACATGGTGAAGTCAACAAACAGCTGCCACAAAGCTGTAGTCCATGGGGAAACGAAGCACAGGACTCGTAGTGGGGACCCCAGATCTGAAATAGGGAGGGAAAAACCAAAACTCAGTCATCATACACTGGGGCAAATAGACAGGCAGCAGAGATGCAGGAGAGTAGTTAACATTTACTAAATTATCTTTGAAATGTTACCTGTGTCCTATTGGAAGTACTGTTCAATGATTCTGTCCCTGTTGTCTGTTTCAGCCCCGTCGTCTTCCTCCTCGTCACTCTCCTCAGGTTCCACCGCTGCCACAACACCACCGTCTCGACCATCCTCCTGCAGGAAAGGCACCTGGCGGCGCAAAGCCAGGTTGTGAAGCATGCAGCAGGCCACGATGATGTGACACACCTTCTTAGGTGAGTACATTAGGGATCCACCTGTCATATGCAGGCACCTAAACCTGGCCTTTAGGAGGCCAAAGGTGCGTTCGATCACCCTCCTAGTACGCCCATGGGCCTCATTGTACCGTTCCTCTGCCCTGGTCCGGGGATTCCTTACTGGGGTCAGTAGCCACGACAGGTTGGGGTACCCAGAGTCCCCCACTAGCCATACACGGTGTCTCTGTAGCTGTTCCATCACGTAAGGGATGCTGCTATTCCTGAGGATGTAGGCGTCATGCACTGACCCTGGGAATTTGGCATTTACATGCGAGATGTACTGGTCAGCCAAACACACCACCTGGATGTTCATTGAATGGTAATTTTTTCTGTTCCTGTACACCTGCTCCCTGTCTCTTGGGGGAACCAAAGCCACATGGGTCCCATCAATGGCACCAATTACGTTGGGAATATGTCCAAGGGCGTAGAAATCACCCTTCACTGTAGCCAATTCGCCCACCTCAGGGAAAATGATGTAGCTCCTCACGGATTTCATCAGGGCAGACAACACTCTGGATAACACCTTCGAAAACATGGGCTGAGACATTCCAGAAGCAATTCCCACGGTTGTCTGAAATGACCCACTTGCCAAGAAATGGAGTACTGACATGACCTGCACCAGAGGGGGAATCCCTGTGGGTTGGCGGATGGGGGACATCAGGTCGGGCTCCAGCTGGGCACACAGTTCATGGATAGTGGCACGGTTAAGACGGTAGGTCAGGATAATGTGGCGTTCTTCCATTGTCGACAGGTCCACCAGCGGTCGGTACACGGGAGGATTCATCCGTCTCCTCGCCCAACCCAGCGGACGGTGCCTAGGAAGGACAACATGGAGCACACAGTCAAGCAACCCACAGGTACGTACTCACAGCTAGCACAGTAAATGATTCTCTATGCAGTGAATGGCGTGTCTGAGTGGCTATGCAAGGCCTAGGCCTGTGTGACGCAGTTGAAATTGAGCCATGTGGGCCCTGGAAATGGCGGCTGCCTGACCTGTGAAGTGTGACAATGGGATGTGAGGTCAATGCGCTGGCGTGGCACACCGCGGCGGGCGGCGGGCGAAGACCGCGGCGCCAAGCCGCATTGGTTAACATTGAAGCCTATGGGTTTCAGGAGCCAATGGCGAAGGGCGCCGGCGGTGGCGGGACGCACCGCCGCGATACGCACCGCCGCGGACGTGACCGCCATTTTCTATCTACTTATCCACTTGCGACTTGAACTTTCACAGGAGAGGACCTATACTGCAAGTGTTGCTGTGACCTCGGTCTGGAAGGGACAATGGCTGCTGCGCCTGGGGAAAGGGCCCCTGCCTTCACTGGAGAGGAGTTGGAGAAACTTGTGGATGGGGTCCTCCCCCAGTATGCGCTACTCTACGGTCCTCCAGACCAACAAGTGAGTTTAATTCAATCTGGATTTGGGGCCACTGGCTGGCTTGGGGGCCTGGCGGGGGGCCTGGCGGGGATGGGGGGCATGTTGGGCCTGGCGGGGGCCTGGCGGGGATGGGGGGCATGTTGGGCCTGGCGGGGGGCATGGCGGGGGGCCTGGCGGGGATGGGGGGCATGTTGGGCCTGGCGGGGGGCATGGCGGGGGGCCTGGCGGGGATGGGGGGCATGTTGGGCCTGGTGGGGGGCATGGCGGGGGGCCTGGCGGGGATGGGGGGCATGTTGGGCCTGGCGGGGGGCCTGGCGGGGATGGGGGGCATGTTGGGCCTGGCGGGGGGCATGGCGGGGGGCCTGGCGGGGATGGGGGGCATGTTGGGCCTGGCGGGGGGCATGGCGGGGGGCCTGGCGGGGATGGGGGGCATGTTGGGCCTGGCGGGGGGCCTGGCGGGGATGGGGGGCATGTTGGGCCTGGCGGGGGGCATGGCGGGGGGCCTGGCGGGGATGGGGGGCATGTTGGGCCTGGCGGGGGGCATGGCGGGGGGCATGGCGGGGATGGGGGGCATGTTGGGCCTGGCGGGGGGCATGGCGGGGGGCCTGGCGGGGATGGGGGGCGTTGGGCCACTGGCAAGGAAAATGCTGACAAACTTGAACGTGGTATTTCTCCCTCCCTGTACGTGTCACATAGGTCCGCGCCCATGAGAAGATCGGGATTTGGCGTGCCATCGCCAAGGAAGTCCGGACCCTGGGGGTCCACCATCGACGGGGCACCCACTGCCGCAAGAGGTGGGAGGACATCCGCCGCGGGACCAAGAAGACCGCCGAGTCTCTGCTGGGGATGGCCTCCCAACGTAGGCGGGGTGCCTGCCGTCAACTGAGCCCACTGATGTTCCGGATCCTGGCGGTGGCCTACCCTGATTTGGATGGGCGCGTGAGGGCAGCACAGCAGACACAAGGGGGTGAGTACAAGCATTATCTACTCTGTTGTCGCGCAGTGGAGGTGTCTGGGTGGGGGAGGAGGGCTGGGGGTCCCCCTAGGCCAGGGCGATATCTGTAGGCTGGGCACCCCCGTAAGCCCCTGTGTCCCCAGCCACCACCCTCAGTAGTTTGTCAGTACAGCCATCCCTGGGCCGTGTCATCCATAGGTGCAGTTGTCAACTCTAGGCGTGTAGGGCATGTTCCACGGAATGCGTAGCGGACCCCAAGTGCGCAACTTAGTGCAGGGGGCATCTGTGTCTGTCATGTCCGCTAACTGTACCGGAGATCCATGTACTCAATATCCCTTTATTTCTCTCTCCCCCCCCCCCCTTTTTGTTTGTCTTTCTGTGCTTGTGTGCATCAGCATCATCAGGCGGAGGAGAAGTGGCATCGGGGCAGGAGGGAGCTGCATCTCACATGGCCCAGGAGGGCCATGCCACAGAGTCAGACTGGACCAGTGAGACGGAGGGCGAGGGGAGCTCCACGACGGGGACGACTGGACCCTGCAGCGACACGGACACGTCCTCGGAAGGGGGCTCCCTTGCGGGGGTGGCACCATCCGTGCCCCCCGCCATTACAGGTACAGCCGCCACCCAGCGCACCATCTCCGCCCTCCCAGCAGCCCCTCAGCGTTCGCCCCGTGCCCGCACTGCCAGGAAGCCGGGCATCTCCTTCGCCCCAGGCACCTCAGGCCCTGCCCCTGTTACCCCCGCTGCCCTCAGTGAGGAGGTCATTGACCTCCTCCGAATGCTCATTGTTGGGCAGACTACCCTTTTGAATGCCATCCAGGGGGTGGAGAGGGAGGTTCATCGCAGCAATGCGTACCTGGAGGGCATTCATTCGGGTCAGGCTGCCCATCAGCGATCGTTCCAGGCTCTGGCCTCAGCACTGACGGCAGCCATTGTCCCTGTCTCCTGCCTCCCTCTACTAACTCCCTCCTCCCAGTCTCCTGTTCCTCTGCCTGTCCCACCCACACCATCAGACCAGCCTGCACACACCTCAACACCCAAGAGAAGCTCATCCAAACATAAGCACCACAGATCACGCAGACATTCACACACGCAACATTCCGATGCAGACATGCCAACAGTCACTACCACCTCTGTGACCCCCACCTCCTCGTCTCCCTCCTCCCTCCCTGTGACGTCTACACTCACACCTCCATTCACCTCACCATCAGCCAGTGTTTCCATCACCAGCACACCCTCCACTCCAGTCCGCACACGTGCAGTCACCACCCCCACTGCCATTTACACGTCCCCTGTGTCCTCTCCCACTGTGTCTGTCACCCCCTCTTCCACACCACACAAACGCAGCCACCCACCCACCCAACAGCCATCCACCTCACGACAGCCTATCCCTCCTGCACCTGCACCCAAAGACAGCAAACGTGACTCACCTACAACCACATCCTCTCCCTCCACTCCCATTCCCACTGTACCTACCACTCTCCATTGTCCCAAGAAGCTCTTCCTCGCCACTACTAACTTCTTTCCTGACCCTGAGCCCCCCCCTCCTTCTCGTCGGGGTAAGAAGAGCACCTCAGCCACCACCAGCCCTGCAGCCCCCTTGACAAGGGTGCAGGGGTATTGGAGCCCGCCAGCCCGCATGTCTGGATCTTCGCCCAGCAGCAAGGGGACAGCCAGCCCACCCCCTGGGAAGAGGAGCAGAAGGCGGAAGGGGCGCCGCAGGAGCCCGCCTTCTACATCCCCCCCGGACACCACCCAGAGACAGTCACCAGCCACAGCTCCAAAGGGAGGAAAGGGCCACAGGCCCACGACTAAGGAGGGCAAGGGCAGCAAGTCGGAGAGGTCAGGCAGCAGGCCTGCTGCCCAGGAGGAGCCCACAACCCCCATAGCCGCTGCCCCGGGAGGAACCGGCCCAGATGCCCCGGGAGAGCCCACCACCCCCATAGCCGCTGCCCAGGGAGGACCCAGCCCAGCTGGCCAGGAGGGCCCCACCACCCACAGCCCAGGTGGGCATTGAAGGAGCACCATCCCCGCTGCCCAGGAGGGCACCACCAGGCAAGTAGCAGTTGGCCATAGACCGGCCGCCGTCTCCAGAACCGCTGAACTGGGCCCCGCCGTCTCAAGAACCGCTCCGCTGGGCCCCGCCGTCTCAAGAACCGCTGAACTGGGCCCTTCAAGGCAAGGAGCGCTGAACTGGGCCCCGCCGTCTCAAGAACCGCTGAACTGGGCCCTTCAAGGCAAGGAGCGCTGAACTGGGCCCCGCCGTCTCAAGAACCGCTGAACTGGGCCCTTCAAGGCAAGGACCGCTGAACTGGGCCCCGCCGTCTCAAGAACCGCTGAACTGGGCCCTTCAAGGCAAGGAGCGCTGAACTGGGCCCCGCCGTCTCAAGAACCGCTGAACTGGGCCCTTCAAGGCAAGGAGCGCTGAACTGGGCCCCGCCGTCTCAAGCACCGCTCCGCTGGGCCCCGCCGTCTCAAGAACCGCTGAACTGGGCCCTTCAAGGCAAGGAGCGCTGAACTGGGCCCCGCCGTCTCAAGAACCGCTGAACTGGGCCCTTCAAGGCAAGGACCGCTGAACTGGGCCCCGCCGTCTCAAGAACCGCTGAACTGGGCCCTTCAAGGCAAGGAGCGCTGAACTGGGCCCCGCCGTCTCAAGAACCGCTGAACTGGGCCCTTCAAGGCAAGGACCGCTGAACTGGGCCCCGCCGTCTCAAGAACCGCTGAACTGGGCCCTTCAAGGCAAGGAGCGCTGAACTGGGCCCCGCCGTCTCAGGAACCGCTGAACTGGGCCCTTCAAGGCAAGAACCGCTGGCCCTTTGGCAGACGTGGCAGGGCAGGATCTATCTCGGGCAGGGCTGCAGGATGTCCTCTGGCCAACTTGCCTCCTCCAGTGGCAGTGGGGTCTGTTATGGACTGTATGGACTGTGGCTTTGCTCTCCCCAGGATGGCCCAGTGGGCAGGCCACCCACTGTATGGACTGTATGGACTGTGGCTTTGCTCTCCCCAGGATGGCCCAGTGGGCAGGCCACCCACTGTATGGACTGTATGGACTGTGGCTTTGCTCTCCCCAGGATGGCCCAGTGGGCAGGCCACCCACTGTATGGACTGTATGGACTGTGGCTTTGCTCTCCCCAGGATGGCCCAGTGGGCAGGCCACCCACTGTATGGACTGTATGGACTGTGGCTTTGCTCTCCCCAGGATGGCCCAGTGGGCAGGCCACCCACTGTATGGACTGTATGGACTGTGGCTTTGCTCTCCCCAGGATGGCCCAGTGGGCAGGCCACCCACTGTATGGACTGTTTGGACTGTGGCTTTGCTCTCCCCAGGATGGCCCAGTGGGCAGGCCACCCACTGTATGGACTGTATGGACTGTGGCTTTGCTCTCCCCAGGATGGGCCAGTGGGCAGGCCACCCACTGTATGGACTGTTTGGACTGTGGCTTTGCTCTCCCCAGGATGGGCCAGTGGTCATGGAGTCCCCTCGTGGATCTGGCGTCGTGTACTCAAGTGGCTGAGGTGCCCCCCCTTCCCTTCCCCCTGAGGTGCCTGTCCTATTTTCTTTCAGATGCCCCTGCAGTGTTCTCTCCGTGGAGTTCTTGTCGTGGGACTGGGCCTTGCCCCTTTGCACAGGACCCCTGTGATCCACGGACAGTGGTTGGACTACATTTAGTAGCTGTATATATTTTGTACATAGTTTATTTATTTATTGGGATTACTGGTGTACATATTTCAATATATCTGCCCGTTTATGATCTCTTCTTTTGGTCTTTGCATTATTTCGGTGGGGGGTGGTTTGTGGGTTGTGACAGTGATCTGTGGGAATGCATTGATGTGTGTGTTGTAGTGGGTGTGGGTGGGTGGGTGTGTGCCGGTAATCTTTTCCCTCCCCTGTGTCGTAGGTGCAGTACTCACCGATGTCTTCCGCGCCGCCGGGCGTGCTCCTGGTATATGAGCAGGTATAGGAGTGCGGGGATGACCTGCAACTCTGGTTCCATACTGCCGGAATCTCGCGTGGAGTGCGTAGAGGTGAGCGTTTTCCCGTTCGTAGTCTGTTTCCGCCGTGTTCTTATCGGCGGTGCTCCCGCCCCGGAAAAGGTGGCGGATTGGTGGGTCGTAATAGGGTGGGCGGTACATTGTCTGCCGCCTGGCTGTTGGCGGGAACCGCCGCGCTGTTTGTTTGTACCGCCGTGGCGGGCGGAGTGTTAATACGGCGGCCTGTGTTGGCGGTTCCCGCCAGGGTCAGAATTGCATATTTTAGACCGCCGGCCTGTTGGCGGCTTGGCCGCCGCTTTATCACCGACCGCCAGGGTCAGAATGAGGGCCTATGTTTCTCTGGGAAATGGATATGCGGATCATGTCGCAAGGTTTTGTGCATTGAACTGTATATTACTCAGGGATGAGTGGAACTTGATAAATGAGCCAGACCTTGAACCAAGCGAAATCTTTGCTCTAAAGGTTGTAGATTCAATGGACGAATTTAAATCCTTACAGAATGATGTCAGTGAGGATGAGAAACTCTCATGGACCAAATTGCAGTGTGTAAAGAAACTAGACGAATTATGGGTTTCAAGTGAAGGGAAATTTGTTCTGCCAAACAGTCTTTTGACACAGTTAGCCAGATTTTACCATGGACAAGCCCATCTTGGGAGGGATGCCATGATTAGACTATTTAAAACTGATTGGTTTAACCCCAAATTCCATCAAGTTGCTGAAGCAGTTTGCCATTATTGCGTCATTTGCCAACAGATGAACGCAAATAAGGGAACCGTAGTAAATTTGAGCCACATTGGAAGAGCAGGGGGTCCCTTCAGCAGGATGCAAATGGACTTTATTGAGATGCCTGTGCATGGAGGCTTGACGTATGTGTTGGTGGTTGTGTGCATTTTTAGTCATTGGATTGAAGCATACCCTACACGCAGAAATGACAGTCTCACAGTTGCAAAACTGCTCTTAAGAGAGCTAATACCACGTTTCGGATTCCCGATCTCCTTAGAATCAGATAGGGGAAGTCACTTCAATAACAAAGTAATAAAATTACTTTGTGCAGCGCTGAACATTGAGCAAAAGTTGCATTGTAGCTACCGCCCTGAAGCATCAGGATTAGTGGAGCAAATGAATGGCACATTGAAATCAAGGATGGCGAAAATATGTGCATCAACAAACTTAAAATGGCCTGACGCATTGCCCTTGGTGTTAATGTCAATGAGAAACACCCCTGACAGAAAGACTGGATTGTCCCCGCACGAGATCCTCATGGGCAGAGCCATGAGACTTCCAGCAGTTCCTGCAAATGCTCTTTTGAATATTACAGATGATATGGTGTTAGACTACTGCAAAGGTCTAGCTGATGTGGTCCGCTCTTTCTCTCACCAGGTGGAGGCAACCACCTTGCCACCGATCCAAGGTCCAGGACACGCCCTGAAAGCAGGTGACTGGGTCGTGCTAAAGAAGCACGTGAGGAAGTTGTGTTTGGAACCCCGTTGGAAAGGACCTTTCCAAGTGATTCTGAGAAATACCACAGCTGTGAAGTGTGCGGGAGTTCCCAACTGGATTCACGCCAGTCACACAAAGAGGGTGACGTGTCCCACAGACGAGGAAGTTGAAGCGCTGAAATCACCAGTGTCTGATAACAAAGTGCCAAGCGCCGAGACAGAGCGAAGAGGAACCAGAAGCGAACAGGTAGAAATAGAGGAAGGAGAAATATTTTCTGAGGACGAAGCAACCAATTCATTTGGGGAAGACCAAGGAGGAGCCTCAGAGAGTGACGAAGGTCCTGAAGGTGACAAAGAGCCTGAAATAGCTGAAGGCGACAGAGAGCCTGAAGCAGGTAACAGTGGCAAAGAGCTCGAGACAGGTGAAGGAGCAGGAAAGCCTGATCAGAGGAGGGCTTTCCCAGAAGCAGACGAGAAAGGAAAAGAAAAGGAAAACCTGATTGACTTCCCAGAGGGAGAAGACAAGACAGGACAGAACGAAGCTGTTCAAACTCCTCCGGAAGAGGTTGCAGGTCCATCAAGTGAACACAGTGCAAAAAGAAGACAAAGCATATCGCCAGTAAAATTAAGAATCAGAGAAACGTTAAACTACAGTGAAGGGCCAAAGGTGAAAGAGAAAAGAAAGGAAGTGTCTGTCGCAATAGCAGCACCAAGTGAAGAGAGAGATTTGGCCAAGGAAGAAGGTACCAGCGAGAGAGAGTCAAAGAGAGATGCAAAGTTGAAAAGAAAAAGAATACCGAGCAAAAGATATTCTGGTCCGGAGTGGGCATACTTGGCCACTAACGATTGGTCAGACGAGTTCCTATCCCTCAGTCTCGAGAACGAAGAGGCAGATCTTCACTTTGGCACTTGAGGAGTAAGACTCCATGAACTTTACCGAATAAAGACATTGATAATCTGATTGACTTTTCAACCGGCTAAGACATTGCTAACTTGATTGACTTTGAAACCGATTTTAAGACAACGCTGCTAACCGAAAAGAGACTAAGCTGCTAAAAGAAAACTGTGTGAACATTGAACTCGTTCAGCTTTGTATATATCTGCGAATCCAATTTGATAAAGTGTCTTCAACTTTCTGATTCTATAGAGATCATGACAGGCTACACTACACAGGGGCATAAAATGAAGTGTTGTAAATACATGTGTATAGGTCTAATAACTGCATGCGTACTAATCATTGTAGCAATAGTTCTTGGAATGCATGGGAAGAACGAGAGTGAGACGAATGATGCTTCTACTTCTAAACCTACTATTATTACTGAATTACTAGCAGCTCTGAAGAGACTCGAACAAGACGAGAGACATTTGCATGATAAAAAGGAACTTTCGTCTAACGTTTTCTATCGCTTGCTGAGTGAGTATGTTGAGACCATGGATGCGAAAGATTGTTATGTGTGTACACAAATACCTACCTCAGTAGTGGAAGGGGTGACGTATCATAGCATGCCTCTTACGTACGGAATTACATGTAGTATAATAATGTCCAGATTTTATGGTCAACAGTACATTAATTATTTTTACTCTAATTATGATGTTACATTTGCATATGTCCCCATAATCGAGTACCTGAGTAAAATAGCTAGAGATTATTATTTCAAGTTAATGAGAGACTTCTTTGAGCCGTTGTCACCATTTCACACAGCTCACGCACATAGAGAGAACCTTACATGCTTGCTTTCACCGGTAGAAATAAACTTCTTAGACCGCACTGACGATAGGAGGAAAGAAAGGAAGGAGGAATTAGAAAGGGAATTACACAAAAGGACATCTGTAGATAACTATGCTTTTGCCGCAATAAAAACACAAGGGAAAATAGCTTTAGATACATTGCACGTAGGGAAATTTTGTATACATAGACATAAATCATATTATGACACAGTTTTTGTGGGAACGAGTGAATGTAAACACACGTTTTTGTTTCAACCTAAGTGGACGTTCATGCTGAATGGTCAAGACCCAGTTATTCCTGGGATATATTATATCTGTGGACTTAACACCTATTATCGTCTTCCTAAAGGATGGTATGGGAGATGTTATTTGGGAATAGTGTTCCCAAAGATTTACCAACTGGACGATTTAAAGAAATTTCCAAAGCTGTCTGAATCACATCATGTCCAGAAAAGAGAGACAGCTTCTGGTGTGGTAGGGGATATATTTGGAGCTTTGATTCCCTCAGTGGGAGTCATATTGAATTCAATCAAAATACGAAAGTTGTCTACTATTGTGGATAACATGCTGACAAAATTTTCAGGAACTATAATCCTGATGGATGCTGAACTCGCTGCAGAAAGAGCTAGGACTCTTCAAAATCGGCTTGCCTTAGACATTCTTTTAGAAAAGGATGGCGGCGTTTGCAAAATGCTTGGTACACGTCACTGTTGTACATATATACCAGACAGCAGTGGAAAAATTAGAACAATGCTTACAAATTTAACTATTGAAAGTATAGATTTGAAGGAACTGAAAGAACCAGGAGTCTGGGAAAAAGTTGGAAAAGGATTCGCTTCTGTGGGAAATTGGCTCAGCAACGTTTGGAACGGATTGTTACTAAAAATAGTGAAGGGAATATTAATAATATTAATTTGTTTATTAGGCTCTTGGGGAATATGGAAAGCTATCAAAATATTGAAAACAAGGCGCAAAAGAAAAAGAGAAGAAAACAAGCCAAAATGGTAGAAATATATAGAGAAGAATCTAAAGGGATTAAAAGAAAAATGGAATTGACTGAAGTGCCAAATTACTATACAGAATTTTAATGGAATAAAATTTGTGGGTAGATTTAATGTGATGACATAATTAGTCATCAGAGGAGGGATTGATGACGCAGAAAAAGAGGGTCCAATATATATTCATACATATCATGTAATCAAAAGCAGATAATGTAGCGTGATTTTAGTAAAGATAATAATGTACGAGGGAAATTGTGCCCTCGGGGTAGTTCGCCATCATTATAAACGAGCTTTATTAATCATGAAGAATTGAAAATTGTAGTAATCCGTCATAATTGCAAATGTATGCCATGATTTCTTATTTGAAACTGTTTTGCTTAGCTTAAATTTAGTAGAGGCTTTGGCCTAGTTGCCTGGTTTCAAATTCTAACTGCGTGGCTTTTCCTTGAACTAATGAAACATATATTCTTGCTTGAAGTTGTATTTTTCCAGCAGAGATGACTAATACACTTATCTCCAAGGTTTCGTACTAGGCCGGTTTCATCCCCTTTGATACAAGGTCAGTCTCTGCAGGTGCGGACAATGAAGGTACAGATAGTAAAATAATTGGCAAACCATGTTACAACTTGTGTTCCAAGGCCCCAAGGACAATGTATGCATAAATGAGCGCTAGTAAAAAGACAATTTTCATTGGACAATTTGAACCCAACCTATGAACCCTCCAATGGAAGACCCTGCAGAATTTGGAATGTTTCTTACTTAAACCCACTGGACAAAGAGAAGTCAACCATTTTCCTTGATGCCAATTTGAAGCCAGATGCCAGACTCCATTTTGGACGACACACTGATGCCCTTTTCTCTATTCCAGACAAAGAGACTTTGAGAATTCTCACCCTAGAGACTTTAACTTTGATTTGCCCCACCTTGCCCATGAAGTAACTTTGCCCCATTCTCCTTGCCGCTGCAAGGAAGCTTGCCCTTAACTTTGCCCCTTTGCAACCTGCCCCATGCTGATCGAACCGGTACCTGAGGGACGAAGACTTTTCTTGAATGCTGTTTGTATTTGGTAAATTTTAGTGAGAAAGATGACGCTTTGATTCCAAGGCTAAGCTGCTGTGGTGGTTGGAACAGACGTGGACGCAGGCGCCGGGTGGCTCACATCACGCGGAGTGCAGCGCGGAGTGTAACGCTGCCGCTACTGCCGCTACTGCTGCTGCTGCGGCAGCGGCTTTGGGGGTCCGAGGAGAACGCTCGCCGGGTGGCTCAAGCTCGGAGCTCAACGCGGAGTGCAACGTTGCCGCTACTGCTGCTGCGACGGCAGCTTTGGAGTCGGAGGAGGATTTTGTGTACCCCGGCTGTAGCTTGGCATTCCGGCATTCCGGCAGGGGGTGTGGGCGACCCCCCTGCTCCTTTCTACCGCTGTGTTGCTGTTGTTGTTTCTGCGCGGCACGGCGCAGCGTGACCAGGCGTGACCTGAGGCGCTAGAGGAGCCAGAAAGCCGGAAGTCAGAAGGAGTCTTGCCACCCCCCTGTGGACCTCCTGTGGGCTCCCCCTGAAAAGACGCTGAGTGGGTGAGCAGACCGGGAGAGACCGGGACAGACCGGGAGTAATTTGGAGTAATCGGGAGAGACTGGGTAAGCAGCCTTCCTGGAGGGGGTCCCTGTTCATACACTGTTATACGGGACCCTTCTTGGCCATTGAACCCCTCTCCTGTTTCTACCCTCGGCTCCGGTTCCAGTTCCGGTGTTGGTGCTCAACCGTGTCACATCGCCTCACCCAGCCCCACCCAGCCCCACCCAGCCCCAGCCACAGCTCTAGCCGCAGCTAGCCTTAGCTTTGGCCTTGGCCTTGGACTTGGACCTGCCGGCGTTGTCGGTGATCTCTCCCAAAGATCTCTCCCAAAGACTGAGTAAGGAAGGAAGGAAACCAGTAAGGAACCAAGGAGCCAAGGGGAGGGGAGCGAACGGTGAAGAGAGGATGGTTGGGACAAGAGGAAAAACAAAGAAGGCTAGGGAGGCCAATGAGGCGCTCATTCACCTAGAGGATTTTCAAAGATCAGAGCAGGAGCTCAAAAGTTTACAGGGTCTAGGGTTAGACCAGGACCAGGATCAGGACCAGGACCAGGACCAGGACCCCAGAACCATCCAGCTATCCCAGGAGGGATTTGCAAACCTAGGTGAGGACACAGCAGAGGTTGTCCAACTCGGGTCTCCTGCCGACAAAAGCGATTGCGAGCCAGAAGAAGTGTCAGGTGGGATACTAGAAGTGGTGACAGTGTCTCGTTTGCCAGCCCATACTGACTCCGATGACATAGGGGGTGCTTTACTGAACGCAGGAGAAACTGCAGGAGAAACTGTGGGGGGCCTTGTAAGTCCTCTGTGCAGGAGACAAAAGTATACACCGACGCACCCGGGCCCGGGCGGAACCACGGGAGTAAGGAAAACTAGATCAAAAATAAACACCATTACTAACTATTACAACCAAGTGAACTTAAACTTCGAACAGCCGCAAACGCAATGTCCTAAAGCCAGTGGCCTCCCATTACAGCCACCGGGGCAAGTGGGTGGCTACAACGTGGGGGGGGGTGAACTGGAGCTACCAGAGACCAGGCTCCAGGACACTCGCCTACTCCAGCAGCAACCGGCTGGTTTACCGCAATTATCCTGCCCAATGAGTAATCCCCTTGGGGATGGTGAAGTGGAGTTAAATAACTTCCCAAAGTGGAGCAACTTTTTGGGAGAGCAAAGAAAAAGCAACAAATTACTTTATCCTGACCCCCAAAGGGGACCATTAAACTCCGGGAATTTCTCATTAACATTCTCTCCACGATGTGCCCAGGCAGAATTTATAGCACTCCAAAATATAATGGGTCCGGAAACAGATCACTCACCATCTAAACAGACCCATAAACCCTCAGCGCCTCAGCTTCACCGTGGAAGTCAAATTGCTAAAACTAATTTAACGCTGGGCAGACTTAACAGTAGTTCCTTCAGTCTGGAGCTGTCCTCGCTCGATAACTCCGTTATTGGCAATATAGACCCTCAACTAAACAGCATAACATCAGAAGATCTAAACTTTCTGGAAGGTAGTATAATAAAAGGCCATAGAGGAGAGGAAGGTAAGAATCCAGAAGGCCAGATAACCAACGAGCAAAGTGGAAATAGAGATGACCTCTCATTAGACCAACCAATTCTTAGCATCATGAAAGTTATATGTACAACACTGGGCTCAATTGCAACAACGATCATGGCCCAGTCTCAAAAATTTGATGATCAACTTGAGCTGACCAAACAACTTACAACCTCAATACAGTCTATAGATTACAGGATGGCCCTAGTAGAGGGCGTAATTAGGGAAAACCTGTTGCATCAGGCAGTGGCTGACAAAATGGACAAGTTGGACGGACAAGTCTGTGGACCACTGCTGGAAAAATTATTGGAAGTCCCGAAAGTAATCAAAGACATAATCGAAGACTGCAAACATAGCCTTAAAAGCACACAGGGGTGCAATCACGAGCTAGGAAAAACAGAATCTAGATTAATTGAAAGGTCAACAGACAGAGAAAATAGAGAAAGGCACTCTGGCCCAGGACGAGAGAACTATCCAGTTGCAAAAAATCAGACACCTAAGACGGAGAGAACCAACGGAAGTCCTGAACTTGGAATCAAAGTCCCAAACACAGTAGAAAAAAGGACCCCGGGTAAAAGGCCTCAACTAATAGGCAGATGGAAAAACACATGGAAGAAAGCTAGAGGAAAAAAAAAAGCACCAGCAGGAAAGGCTTTAAACATGTTACAACAGACAGGCCAAATAGGAGAAATCAGGAACACAGGTGATGAGATCGCCCAACAACAGCATAGAAACGAAAGCATTAAGTCGGAGAGTTTTGAGAAACCTACTGATAAAGTTTTTAACTTTATAAATAAAAATCCTGGATTATTGTGCGATAAAAGTTGCACTCACCATTCCCATATAAACCGTATACCCATTGGCCCTAGGGGATACCAAGCATCTGGGCATGACTTAGATAAAGGAAGGTGGTCTGGAAAAGATCCTGGAACAAATCATGGGATAAATGAGGCAAACGAGGTAAATGATCCTCTAGTCAATGAACAACCCAAATGGAGCCCAGGAACATCCAAATCAAGTATCGGTATCGATAAGCACTTCCCAGCTATAAAAACTGAACATTTAGTTCAGGTACATCATTCAAATACAGTAGAAGACCACTACGGAAAATGCCAGCAGCCTCCGAATTCGATTAGTGAGGGGGCAGAACAAGATAACAGCAAAGGTGAAAGTAGAAGGGCAGAGACCCCAGAGTATATACGAAGCAAACAAAGTATAAGAACAACCATGTGCGTGGACAACATAACAGCCCCAGTTCCCGCACCCTGGACAAAGGTAAAATATTGCTCTCAGGTCAGCCCTGGAAATCATAATTTCAGCAACCAGCCTGGGTGGATCACTGATTCGCCTGCACCATCGCGCCCAGCACTGGACCTGGAAACCAATGAAACCAAAGGAATAAGGGACAATTGGCCTCCAAAAAGGCAACCCTACGAAGAACAAAGGAACAAAGAGTTGCAATTGGGGAGGGAAAAAGGCCAGGTAAATCGAACATTGACTAGTCGGGCAGCTACCACTCAAGACAGACAATATGAGAACACCCAACTTCAAGGAAGACAGTCGCAGGAAGGTGGCGGGCACACTGAGATCCGTTCTGAAACAACTAAAGAGCCTGAAGCCACGATCATGTTCACGCCTGAGTACTCCTCAAGAGGAAGTCACGACATCCTGAACAGGTCCAACATCTTACTTCTGGTCAACTCCCTGCCAGCCTTACAGAATGTAACAACTAAAGATCTCCTCTCAGTAAGATTCACACCAAAAAAAGAATTAGAGAACGGGGAATTAACAGAAACAGTCTGGGCCTCACCTTGGATAGTAGAACAGATCCTAAAATGTTCCAACACGATGAAGACCTGGGGAATATCCATTGCTACTCCGCAAAAAGAACCATATCCAACAATACTTCTTGAAAAAGCTTCAAACCGAAACATGATGGGTAGGCAAGAGGTAAAAGGCAATTTTGGTTCGATACTTCAGGGAGCAATCAGCTCCAAACAACAACTCCCTGAACGAATACATTTGAGTAATATGAGGTTCTGCCTGTTGGCCAATTCCCCTAGAAACAGTAGGGGCAATCCCCCACAGTTACAGAATTGCAAAGAGCAATCATCTAGAAGCTCGTAGCAAAAAATGGACAGTTTGAACATAAAAAATAAAATCAGTCCCATATTAAAAATTCTAAGCTGGAACATAGCAGGTTTAAAAAACAAAATGGAAGATAAAGACTTGGTCGAATTCATTAAAAAACAAGACATCAGCTGCTTCCAAGAAACTTGGTCTATTCATGCTATTGACCTAGATGGGTTCTCCACTTTCCACTCACCCGCTATTAAGCAAAAAAAAGGAAGACCTTCAGGAGGTCTAATTATTTGGATCAAAACTTCATTACTGAGAAACTCCGTAGTAACTCATACTGTACTAAGCAAGGGAATCCAGACGATCGCAGTCAAATACGAGGAGTGGTCACTCGAAATAGTAAATGTGTATTTCCCTCCTATCAGCCGGGCTCAAGTTATGCCAGGGGTGAGGCTCCTTAAAGAACATATCCTAAATAATAGAACTAAGGATCGGAGGAACCCAGCACCAGGTCACACGAACAATTGCTCTCCCCAGCCTTGTAAAACCCTTTTACTGATATGTGGTGACTTTAACACTAAACCTCATTCTATCCTCTGGGATGAACAAGTAGCAGAGGAAGACTATGCTTGGAATATTCCAACGCCTCTTATCCAACGTTGTAATGACTCCAAGAAAGGAGAATTAATCTTTGAAGCATTAATAGAAGGAGGAATCCGCACATTAAATGGGAGAACAAATTCAGATAAAACTTTTAAATCTACCTTTCGAACTGGAAAAAGGCAAAGCATAATTGACTACATGGCAATAAACATCGAAGCCTGGCATTATGTCATCGATATGGAAATAAGGGACAGAATCGAGAGTGATCACGACCCACTGCTAATGGAGATAGTCCATCCGGACACGAGCCCAGGGAAGGCGGAGTCTCCATTCAACGGAAATAGCCTAACAATAACTATGAGACCAGATAGGAAAAACATATTAAGGTCAAATGAGGATGAACCTTATATGAGCGTACCCAGTCAAACCTGGTTGTCATCACTTAGCACATTCTTAAACCCATCAGTTAATGACGCTTTACCCCTCCTGCACAACTTTAATAATTTGCTATTGCAAACAAAAAAGGAAAAGATCAAGCATCCTCAAATCAATCCTAAAATGATGGAGGGCTGGTTCGATGAAGAGTGTTTAAAGCTAAAAAAGACTTTATCACAAGCATTGAAGAACCGGCACTTGAATGACTCCAACGAGCAACATTTTTATGGATGTAGGCAACAGTACAAAAAATTATTAAGATACAAAAGGAAGATATTTCCATATAAACTTTGGAAAACTTTACTGCAAGCAATATCGGCAGGGAACTCCAAAAAGTTCTGGGAGATAGTCAGGTGGGGATGTGAAGGTCCCCCGAAAAATCTAGAACTGAATATCAACCCTCAACATTGGGTAAAGCATTTTACCGCCCTGTACCAGGAAGTGGCCAAGACGGCACCAGGGATGACCAATAACCCAAACATCCTCATTCAAGGGCTGGCAGGCAGAAATCAAAGATTAAGTAAAGTATTTCCTCTTCAAAAGACTTACGCAGCATCTTCAAATCGGCTTGCTAGATTGGTAAACGAAACACAGAATGTACTAGTCTCCAACTAATTCTCCAGCACAAATTACACGCAAGTAGTCCACGTCACTCCACGTGCAATGGAGTTAATATCGGAATTTAGTGAAAAAGAGATTAAACAAGTTATCCTCCTCCAAAAGCCGCATAAGGCTGCAGGCCCAGATGGTATCCCTTCAGACGCTTACCGTAACCAGCTAACGTTATGGTTACCTGCTCTAGCCCGTCTATTCAACAGCGTTTGGCATCACGAGGTAATCCCTTCCTCTTGGAAGGAATCAATAATCGTTCCAATTCACAAAAAAGGGCCTCGGGACATGGTGAGCAATTATAGACCTATTTCACTGCTTGATAGTGTTGGAAAGATTTTTGCCAAATTGATTCAGTCGCGTCTAAACCAATGGCTAGAGGACGGAGATTTAATATCAACACACCAAGCTGGTTTTAGGAGAGGCCAAAGTACAACAGATCAACTTTTTAAGCTAAACATGATCTGCGCTAAATACGCCACCCTTAAAAACTGTCCATTATATCTGGTCTTTGTGGATCTCCAAACAGCCTTCGACAGCGTAAATCGCCAAACACTATGGCAGTTATTGTCGGAAATGGGCATACAGGGAAAAATCTTATGGCTGCTAATTCTATTGCATACAGGAAACACTGCCAGGGTCAGATATACTACGAGAAATGATTATACAGCTGAAATTCCAATCGAGCGAGGTGTAAAACAAGGCTGCGTTTTGGCTCCAACCTTATTTAATTGTTATATAAATAAAGTAAGTCAAGTTTTGAAGGAATTAAATCTGGATGTGCCAAAACTAGCCAATGAAAGTATACCTATCTTGCTCTTTGCTGATGATGCCGTATTACTGGCAAGAACAGAGATAGCAATGCATGGACTACTTAGGGGTTTCAAATCATTTTGTACCTCAAGGAGCATGGTAATCAATGAGGGGAAAACAAAGTTTATGATTCTCAACCAAAAACAGACGTTGCAATCGACCTTTAGGGCAAATAATAAGCCTTTGGCCCAAGTGGCCACTTATGATTACCTGGGCTGCAGACTAGACGAAAAACAGACATGGAAACCACAAATCTATAAAAGTAGAATTTCCTTGGCCCAACAAGCTGGAGCAGTACTCAGATTTGCAAAAGCTACAGGCAATCATTCCGTGAGTTCTGCACTGCTCGCATACAAAACAAAAGCAAGAGCCGCAGCACTTTACAGCGCAGAGATCTGGGGATTCAGAAAGATTCCATCAATACAAGTAACCGAGAACAAATTTTTACGCCGATTACTTTGTCTAGGCAATGCCACACCAATTAATGCAATAAGAACCGATCTACAGATGAGAAAGGTTGAGGACTACATTGCTCTGGCTCCAGTAAGATACTGGATCCGTATTTGGACAAAAGAGGCTCTCAAACCATATAGAGACGTACTTAAGGACATCATGAAGCTGCAAAACCACCGGAAACTGCCCTGGCTCAAACATATCTCAACTATCCTGGCTGCGATCGGCCAGGACGACTTTTGGCTCCATCCAGAAAAAATCGGAAGGCCTAGTCTACCTGTCATAAAAAAGGCATATTGGGAGCGAAAGACTGAGATTATGTGCGAGTCATTTAGCCCTTTATTCAAGCGGTATTTTTTGTTTAACCAAGAGCTTAAACCAGCAATATTCATAGACAGTATTTATCCGGAGGAAAAAAGGGCTCTCTACTTCAAATTCCGTATGGGCACCCTACCTGTGACGGCGGTGGTCAACATATGGCAATCCGCTCCTCTGGGTAGATTAGAATGCTGTCCATGCCTTCATGGTGGCCCGGAAACACTTTCCCACTTCCTTCTATTATGCCACTTTACGCTCAAACTCCGTAAACTGTATCTACGTCCACTTTTCAGATCTTACGGAGTTAGGAAGTGAAAGGAGGCAGAAGCGCTATGTATGCAATCAGATGAGAAATACATTGTGACAAAGGTCTCAACTTATATCTTGGAAGCATGGAAATTACGTCTATCAATGCACCCATAGTTGGCATAAGCACAACAGCCTATGTTATCCCGTAGCTATCTAGCTTGGGAAATTGGTGCAGGGTAGCGCAAAACTGGGTTAGGCCTCGGGCTTCTATTAAATGGTTGGAAGGCACTGCAAGGTCCCAAATGATTCGTCCCAGAATAAGACATTTTAAATATTAGATTTATAATGTTTTTCTAGAATAAGTTAAGTTTTTATGTAAATTATGGCTATATATTAGGTTTTACGATAATGCATGGTAAATCGGACACATTTCGGTACATGTTAAATCAAAAATTCAAGCATAGTTTCCCTTTTTACTGAGATGTTTTATTTAATGTGATTTTTATCGAGTGTGATGGATTGATATTTATTGTGTGATTATTGTTAAGGCCGGATAGGCTAATAACAATTAAATAAATGGTAAATGGTAAATTTGGTAAATATGAAAGGATAAATGTATTATGCATTGTGTTTTTCCTTTTAGGTACCAACTGCTATTTTGATAGGGTCCTAGCTAGAAGTTTTCTAAAATTTGTGTTGACTAAATTCGTTTTGCATGAAGCCCCACATGCCAATGCTAATTAGAGGTTAGTCGAGGTATTCATTCGATGTACCATGCTAATTTGAAATCTTGTTATGCTGACCAATGTATGAAATTAGTCAAATACAGTTAGTCATATTAGTGATTTGCATTGCCATAACTGAGTGTATCATTATCAGATTTTGCGTAGATTGCGTTTCTTCCGCCGTTATGGACAGCCAGTAATGTTCATATACATATATCATTTGGTTTTGAGACTTATATATATCGTGCTAGCTTTGTTAATATAGGGAAATAAATTCACTAATATTTAATAAACTGGTGTGGTTATTCATGACTGAAAGGTCATGGTGCGCCGAAATACCAACTGTTATTGATTTCTGATGTGCTATATTGATCTATTAATTGAGTATTGATTACCGATTGCAATAGGTATTGATTATTGATCAGAATGACCCGACTATTCTAGGATGAGGAGAGCCCGACTCGGCTAAAAGATTCACCGACCTCCAACGTGTCCAGGTACAGGTAATTTATAAGGGCTGGACGCGTTATCACGTCCATGTTCAATAATGTGGTAGGCCTACATAAGGAACAGAGGGTTGGATCTCACCCAATCTTTGGAATGACTGTGAATGTTCCCACTTGCATCGAGGGGGTAAGTGTTCTGGTGTATGTGAGGAATTCCCCAAATAGTTTATAGAATTCTGGCCCAAACCCTTCCTGTCCCGGAGCCTTCCCCACCCAGAGACAGCGTATGGCTTGTAAAACGTCAGTAGGGGTAATGTCTGTGTCTAGTGCGTCAGCTGGCGCTTTTGAGAGCCGGGTCAGGGGGATCTCATCTAAATAGCCTATGATTGCCTCTGCATCCCTTCCCTCATGTGTGTAAAGGGAGGTATAAAATAACTCAAATTCCTGCAGAATTTATCCGCCTGCAGTGATGGCCTCCCCCATTTTGTTTTGGATCTCAGTTACCCAACGTTGCATTGCCTGAAACCGTAGTCTACCGTAGTCTATGGGCCAGTAGTCGTCCCATTTTGTTCCCCCACATATAGCACATATAGTACATCTGCTTGGTGCGTAACATGGCATGCTCTGCTGCTTCCACTTCTAAAGCCTTTAATTCTTACGCGCCACCCCTAGCTGACGTTGTGCCTCCCTGGCGCCCACCACTCTGTGCCTTTCTTCCAGTTATTTTACCCGTACTTCTAACTGATGGCGCTTCTCCTTTCAAAGGTTGTTAGTACGTGCTGTGAGGGCTATAAAATGGCCCGTCACCACAGCCTTCAGTCTCTGGTATGTCATTAAGGGCTAAGTAAGACTTAATCATGTCTCTTATTTCCGTGCACGCCTCTGCATGACCAGGGAGCTTAGTGTTGAGTCTCCACAACCTAATGCTCCTTCTCAGGGCTGGTACTGTGAATTGAAGTGTAATTGGGACATGATCCGAGATGGCTGCCACTCCAATTTTTGCCTGTGTGATTGTGTGTAGAAGGCTGGGGGTGGCCAGGAAGAGGTCAAGTCTCGCAACTGTCTGATGTGCAGCAGAGAGATATGTGTACTCCCGTAGCGTTGGGTTGTTAGTGCGCCATACGTCTGTAGGCCCCCTTCCTGCAACCAGTGTGGGTAGCCCACCAAATATGCTCCTGTCTTCCCGTAATATTGTGCTGATCTGTCCATGAGGGTGTCAGGAACCACATTAAAGTCGCCCCCTATAAGGATGTCACTGTCCTTTGTCATTAGCACTTGGCTTATGGCCTCCTGGAGGAACCCCTCCTGGCTCTCATTAGGACCGTATATACATGCCACAGTTATGTTGCACCCATGGATGTCTATGTGTAAGGAGATAAGCCTACCACTGTTCTCCGCCTGGGTGCCCAACACTTTCCAGGGGAAGTGTGTGGCCAATAATATCTCCACCTGTCCCTGCTTCCCCGGTCCTGAGGAGTGGACCTGATGGTCGGACCAGCGGGATTTCAGCCTTTTCCAGTCTGCTCGCAGCAAATGCGTCTCTTGTAGTAAGCATATGTCACATTTAGATTCCCTGAGGTATAAGAGGAGGGCTTGCCGCTTAACTGGAGCATTGAGGCCTCGGACATTGAGGCTAATTACTTCAAAGGACATGTATGTGTGTGGGAATATTTAGGATGGGGTGCCTTGGGTGTCTGGCATGCGCTTAAAGAAAGTGGTGATTAGAGGTGTTCTCCCCAGAGTCCAACCATAAAATGTGGTTTGGTTAAGTAACACAACAGGAAACAATACAAACCAAGAAACAAACATTAAATTAGCTCCCGGCCTGGGAAGTACACCATGTCCATTGAGGGGGTATATCTGCATGCACCAAGTCATTTCCCATCGCCTCTTTCTCTACCTTGTGGAGACTCTGCTGTCATCTCGTCTGTCCATCTGCATTGTTCCTGAGTATCAGTATGCGTACATCCATGGAGCCCAATTTCCCCTCGTATGGGGCCCAAGCAGAAGGGAAGAAACGGCGAAAAGGCGAGACAGGGCGGCTTCTCATCCATATCGCCCCGCCTCCTCCATGTATGTCCCCTCCACTTGGCATCACGGTTCTTTTTCATTGTCCGATGTACAGTCCTGACTCCACAGGCTGCGCAGTAGGTTTGCTCTCTCTCTCACATGCTTTCTTTGTCAGTTGGTTTATGGACTCTACTGTTACGCTGTTGGATCTTGCATCCTGGCCCCTCCGCTCCCTCTTGTGGTGGTTGATCTGGATCTTCATAGGGGGGCCGGCTCAGAGCCTCAGTCATGTCTGGGAGAGATTCTGTCTCTTCCAGTGCCCTAATAAGGTGCAGTTCATTTTGCCAGACCAATTGCAGACTGAAGGGGTGACCCCATTTGTTTCGAATTCCCTTCTCCTGGAGCAGGCTGGTGATGGGTCACAGCATTCATCAGCGTTGCAGCGTTAATGGTGAGAGATCTTGATATAAGTATATTTTGTGGCCCTCAAAGTTGATTGTACTCATATCACAGACCGCCGCAAGGATTTGTTCTCTATGTTTATAGTAATGGAGACACATGAGTATGTCCTGTGCCTGACCCGGGGCCTGAGATGGTCGGCCCACTCTATGCGTGCGGTCCAGTATTATCTCTTGGTCTTTGAGTGCCAGGGCGACATGCCGAAACAAGCGTGTCACAAAGTCTTCCAGTGGCCTCAGTGTCGCCTTCATGGGGACGTCCCCTTATATGCATGTTGGAGCACCGCAACCTATTCTCGAGATCTTCCAGGCAGTATTGCAGTTCACGATTGCTCTCTTGAAGTGTATTCCTGTCTGTGGTGGTCCAGTTCTTCCTCCTGTGCGTCATGAGAGCGTTCCACCATATCCACTCTCTGTTCCAGTTCAGCGAATATGTGATGGAACAAAGTCCTAAACAACTACTTGCCTAAACCACTACTGCTAAACAACTAAAAAGTCTCTACAACGAAGTACTGAACAACTACTGTCTAAACAACGATTTTGCCTGAATACCCATTGCCTGAGCAACGAATTTTAAGGTACGTTTTTCTTTTTTTTATGGTTTATTAGTTGTTTAGAATATATATATATCCCTGAAAGGGCCTTGGTTTGATATATATATATATATATATATATATATATATATATATATATATATAAATTCTAAAGGTTTATTGGTTGTTTAGAATTGATCTATATATATATATATATATATATATATATATATATATATATATATATTGATATCAATTATCCCGTTATTGGGATCGTGTCATCCTCTACCTGTTCGTCTGCATCGGGTCTATTATCTTCTGACGCCCCTTCCGGGATATGCTCCTGCCTCTTCGCCGGGGTCTTTGCGAAGAGCTCCTTCAAGTTGCCTTCCTTTTTACTTTGTTGCCATAATTCCTTGTGTACGGGTGAGGCCACTTACAGGGAGTCTGCACAGCTTCCACACTTTTTTCTACTCTAGGCTTTTCCTTTCACATACGATTACGCTTAGGGTGTTCACTCTCTCCACCCCATGGGTTCCCCTTGAGAGTATGGGCTTCAGGTGGCAGGAGGGGAGGTTGGCCTGTTACTCCAGTCCGCCCAGCACCAGGAGTGTCTCCTCAGTGCCTCAGGAGTTGTGGATGCCTCTGACTGTGAGATTCTGTTGGTGTGTATATGCTCTTCTAAGAGGGCACAGTCAATTTCTTATCTGTCCCTCCTCCAGTGGCCTCTCCTCCGAACTTTCACCTAATGTCCGGTTCTCCTCAGGGTCTGGTCCCTCACACAAGCATTTACTTTGGTTTCCTTCAGGCAGGCCCTTGCTCACTGTACTGCTGATCTGCTTTATGTGGGCTGCACTGCAAACAAGCCGTTGTCTCACATGTTTCCTCAGTCTTTGGTCCTTCTCTGTGTGGTGCTGCAGCACTCAGCGCAATCGATACTGAGGTGTGGGGGGAGTGCAACACTTCCCGATGCACATGCTTCTAGGCTGCAACACGGGTCCCACCTTCCTCTGAGACCTGCGTGTCCATCTGACCCGCTGGGGGGCCCCGGCCACCAGGTGCAATGTGGTGACAGTTCGTCTTCTGGTTGTCTACCACGCTGGCCCCTCCTCGCAGGTCTCCCGGGTCTCAAAATCGGCCCATGAGGCGCGCTTTCAGCCTCCCTTCCACCCGCAAGCGGCCAGGCCTATCAGCAAGTCCGGGCCGGCTGCCATGTTGAGCTGTCATCAGCCGTCCTTTCTTACTCAAATAGTACCGGGGTGCACCTCACGTCCCCAGTCGTTTGCAGGGAAAGGGGGTATCAGCAGGGTTCACTCACCCCCGCCGAAGCCGTCCCGCCTGCTCTGTGCCTCACGTGGCCACCATCTTGGTTGGGGCTGCGTCCCACAGCACTCCGCTCTGTCACTCTGTGGGCTCCTCTAGTCACCTCCGGGGCCCTGGGCAATGCTCCGGTGGTGCAGTGGGCGTACTAGGCAGCACCAGCTGTTCACGGCCTGATCCTGACAGCAGAGCTCCACCACTGCGGTCCTACTATTTTTTTATTTAAAATATAACGTAACAATGTAACAGATGAAAGCAGTAGCCTGACCCCAAGCCCAGAGAAGAAGGAGAAGCCTGCACTTGTGGGGGGCCAAATGACTTTGCCAGTGGCAAGTTAGACAAGCCCAAATGAAGATAACAAGACAAGAAGTTGTGGTCAGAGCAGCAGGCACAGGGTCTGATAGATCTGAAAATGTCATAGAAGCAAGAGGGTCTATTTCCAAAGTTATAAGAAACATAAGAATAGCCTTTCTTGTTAGCCAGGTTTCAGCAGCTAGCCTCTGCTGAGATGGTACATGGGCAGTGAGACTGAATGGCACAGGGTGTGGTGGAGAGGCTGCTATCTCTAGGCTCCAAGCACTGAGTGGACAAATTTGCATGGAGGCATGAATCACCCTGAATGAGCCTGTGGTCCACCACTGCAGGTGGCAAGTGGTTGGGGCAAGTCACTCATTGTAGACATTAGGAAAAGCAGCACCTATTTTCCAATTTTCCCTGCAGATGACCTGCAGGATAGAAGGAGACAGGGAGGTGGTGAGTAATCAGTCACTGTTGATTAGGCTGAAAACAGGACTGGAGTGCATAAATACTTCTTCAGTACAGTGGGCAGGCTATCCAGCCCCACTCAATCCTGCCTTGGCTGAAGGGTAAGAAATCTTGAGCCCGTGGCAGCAACACCAGCCCCACTGGCTGGCCCAAAGCCAGGTGTAAGACCAGATTGGTTCCCCTGGGTGTGATGCAGTCCATAAATACGACAGGCAAGGAAGTAATTTATGGCTCCAAAACTCTGCCTCATCAAGGACAATCTTATGTGTGGATCACAGAAGATAACTCTTTGCAGATCACCTTCCTCATGAGCTGACCATGGAAATGAAAACCCACCTTATGCATTTGAGACACCTCCTGTCCATACACATTGTTTGCTGTATATCATTCTACAAGACTGAAGTTAAACATTTTACTAATTATAGTAGTTTAGAAAGCAGGAACTGTTTCAGAATGTAGGGAGCCTTGCTCAGATAGGCCGCTCACATCTAAAAGTCATAAAGCACTATGGGGCTTATTCACAAACGTAATCTACATGTGTAGATTTACTACAAGTAAATTTACTCTTATATTTTGAGTAACTCCACTACATTTAGCTATTCACTATTTACAAGTGTACATTTACTCAAACATGTAGATTTACATGTCCACACTCTTGAAATAAGGGGTGGAATCAGTAACAATATCAAATACAGCATTGAATCACTATTAGTAGTGACTTTATAACCGTATTTTATATTCTGCAGTTCAAGAGTTTGTTAAACATTTCTAAAAATTAGGAAAAATATTTTTAGCTTAAATATTACAGTTAATTATATATATTTATTTCAAATGTATACCGTTGTAAATCATCACAGCATTAATAACTTAATTTTCAATAAAAAAATATTTTGAATACTAAAATAAAATGATTTTTCTAAAGTTTTTATTGAGGAATAAAATCCTACCTATAGTAAAAAAATATGTATTAAAAAAAATATTTAAATGGGTGTATAAAGGTATTTTAAAAAGTGTTATTGTATTTATATTAAACTAATATTACATTATTTCAAAACCTAAAAGCTTTTTTAAATATTTAAAGATATAATAAATATGTTTTAGTTATAGGTACTTTTTTCAACATTAAATTAAATGTGTTTATATTTTTTAATAGCTTAAATAATGTACTTTATTTTAGTATGGTTTCCTTTGAGGTTGTATTTAAAGCCCCCACCTCGATTATTTTCTATTGAACGGTGTTGCAGTTCCACTGGTAGACCATCTGTAGTGCTGAACTTACTCCTGTTCTGAGCTGAGTACATTTACCACTGTTATGAACCCGTTTTGGCTGTAATAACTATAGAAGGGCAGTTTGCCAATAGCAAAGGGCTCACAGGTTTCTGGGTGGGTGTATGTTCCTCCTTTAACTACTCCCTAACCTTTCCTTAAGCTCACCTTACTCCTCCCTTAGTCCCTCCTCTTTAGAAGTAAGTATTCTCCATTTTCCAGCCACCTCCCTTTTGTAGTGTGTTTAATAACCCTATTGCAGTACTACTAAACATACCACAAAATGCAGTTCGTGAATAGGCCTCTATGTTTGCACAGAACTCAACTCTGACCGGGGAGATATGTATAAATAATGGCTGTGTTTTCTTTCTCTACAGGAGTCTGGTGACTGGCTGGGATATGATGTGTCCTCCGTCAATTACCACACTACCTCAGTGCACCTAGATAAATCTGTATTCTGGTATCACCTAATGTACTGTGAAAACACTGTTTTTGTAGTTCCACAGAAAATGGTACCCTGACTTGGATGATCAAACTCAGGCATTTTGGAAAGCTACAGAGTAGATGAATATTTCCTGAACAACCAAGTGCTTAATTCTTGAAATGATGTAATTTCACTTGGGATTCAGGTGTAACTGCTGTCCTGCTCTCTGGGCTCCTGCCCTACTACTGCAGGGAACTCAGGTTCTTAGAATATGTTGGAGAAATAGGGCAAAGGTACGAAAGGGTAAGATTTTGCAAATACAAAGAGGGTTTCTAGGTTCAAAGTTGTAGGTTCAAAGCACTAGGTTCTAAGTTCTGAGTCCTAAAGTACAGTGAATCAGTCTGACATAAGATACAGTGTGAAATTATAGATGATACAAAGTGTAAGCTTGAGATTTTGGGTGATAAATATGAATTTTGAGTTCTGTAAATGTATGTGTCGGGCATTAATTGAGAGCATGACTGTTGACCTGGTCTGAGCATCGAGTTCAGCCATCCCAAGGTCCCCATATATGTTGAGTTCCTTGAACACAAGGGGCTCTTTGAAATTGATACCCAGCAGACAATATTTTTATCTGCTCCTTATGTTTCAGTATTCTCCTTTTCCTGCTCTCTTTTTCCACACTTACCTGTGTTTGTACCTTGAGTTTCAAGTAATACCTAGTGTATGGCTCTTTAGCAAGAAACAGCACGTCACATGTGTGCCTGTAGTCTAGAGTGATACCATGTGTGCTACTCACATCATGAAAAAAGTAAGCACTACACAACCCCAGCCCTTTCGGTTATTGTAAAAGTGTCTGGTATGATTTAAGGTGTGGTAGATTGATGATCAAGAGAAATCGGCCCACCACCAACATGGCCCCCAGCTCAATACCTGTATGTGAATTTGAAGTTTAGAACACTTACATGTTTGGTTAAATGTCACTGATGTATGAAAATATACTCATCCAAATGATTTCCAGTAGAAGGAGCATTTGACTTAGCTAAAATAATGCACAGGAAAAAAATGAACAAGTGAAAGAATTAAATAAAAATGCACCAAAGTTTCGACTAGTGACATTTTGACAGAGAGAAATGATAAAGGCTTGACAGTTGACAGCACTGCCCAACATATACACAGCTTAAAGAACCCCCAGTGCATGATGAAGAGCATCTTACACTTTTTTTATTTCTTCACAAGGTTATCTTCTCCTCCTCCACACATTCCTTATGCATCTACACACACTCATGTAACCTCAGCGCCCGTATACACAGTCAAGTAACCTCATGACCCCCAACAAATCTGCCTATATTTCTCCTGTCCTACAAATATGAGGATCAAGGGACTAGTGTGACTGTGTAGAGTACTGCTCAAAGGTCCACAACTTCTCCCAATGGAGGTACAGTTTACAGGTCACAAATACCCAGTCACTACTCACACACGCAATCAAGCAAGGGGCATGCTATTCAGACTCAATTAAGACAATTACACAATGATAACAGTGCCTTTTGAACCTTCATGTCCATTGATCCCAGCAAAACCCTGTCAATGTAGTTAACACGTTTCCAAATACTAGGCAAGAACCTCAAAGGTTCCAAGAAGAGCTATAGACTACCTTTAACAATTACAGCCCTACCTGGTAGATGTAAATCAATTACCTAGTGCTGTCTTGCCCCAAGAGATGATCCAAAGACTCTTGACGGTAGCCACTTTGCCAGATAAGGTACTGTTGTGTAGCTATTTTAGCTATAGCTCCATGCACGTTATTTTAACACACTAGGCCGCTGTGCACTCTAACCTAGATATATTTTATTCCGCTTTTACTTATTATTGTTACAATAGCCACTTTTACGGTCTTGTTTTATTTTCTGCCTATCTAACTGTTTTGCCTAGGCCAGCACTCTGTTCTCAAACAAGACATTCTTGCTCACTCTGTGCTTCTTCCAAGGCTACAGCACGGTACATTGCCCATGAACGTGAAGTTTAGTCTCCAACATTCGTAGAAAACACACATCCTTACGTAGGGACCTTTTCACAGAACATCAGCTGTGTTGTTATAAAAACACGTTATTGTCCCTTACACGTTAGAGGGAGATTCCAGCCAGAGAACCACGACTGTATGCTGATTGCCGAATGCTTCGCTATCGATGCTAACGCAGACCGCAGGCCTTTGCTCAGGTATGGGGGATGATGTCTTCCCAGGGGAACCTGAAGGGCAGAGTTAGAGCTTAACATGCTGTGCTCTATTATAGCCTAGGTAGGAGGTAATCTATTGACCATAGTGACAATACAATAGCATTATTTCTATGCTTCACTCTCCTCGTCACAATTTTAATACTGTCATGTTGTGTCGTCCTAGTTATTGCAGCTCACCCTTTGCTATCTAAGATGCAGTTGTTTATTAAAATCATTATTGAAACGTATACTGCCTCTGTTTGTCATTTATATATGAGACTTATGTAACTGAGAGAAACGGATGAGACCTGAGTGACCACGGCTTCCCTGAGAAACCAATTATGTCATGCGCTTGGCTGCCCAGTCATCCCTGCCCTTGGCACTGCTAGTTAGCCGGAGCAAAACCCTGATTGGAGCGACAGGTGTCACCCGCAGTGGGTCAGACTTAGGTCCTCATTATAAACACGGCGGTAAACACTGTCAACCGCCGTGGCAATGGCGAACAGAAGACCGCCATTGGAGGTGAACAGAAAGCCGCCATATAAGGATGAAAAAATCTGAAACTGACAAAAATCTCCCTGCCACCAGTCACCGCCAGGACCTTGTCGGCGGAAATGCTGGACCTCCCACCCCGCCACCGTCGTGCATACAAACACTCCGCCCTCCAAATAACGAAGCACAAATCACAGCCGCGGTCAGTGGAAGCCGAACGACCATTGGCGGTACAGACCGCCACGGGTGGCAAGTGGACCCAACAGTAAGAAATGCATACATTGGCAAGTTTGAAACCCACACACCTGACACACATCCACTACACTACAAAACACTCACAGACACACCCCACAATCCTTTGCAAAGAAATTAGGCCAACTAATACAGAGAACCCCAAAAGCAGACACCGAACACCACAATACACGATACAGACACACAACCACACAAGAGCACCCTCACCTAGATCCACACAAGACACCATTCACAACACTCACCATGACACCCCCCGAACACCCACGCTTCACAGAAAGGGAGCTAAGGACCATGGTGGACGAGATCCTGAAGGTCGAGCCACAATTATTTGGGGCACAGGTCCAGCACACACCCATCGCCAGGAAGATGGAGCTATGGCAGACAATAGTGAACAAGGTCAATGCAGTGGGATACCTTCCACGCACCAGGGACGACATCCGCAAGAGATGGAATGACCTGCGTGGGAAGGTCAGGTCCATGGCATCCAGGCACCACATTGCAGTCCAGAAGACTGGGGGAGGACCACCCGACTACACTGACTGGGAGGAAAAGGTACTGGACATCCTGCACCCAGAGGGACTCACTGGACTCACTAAAGGAATGGATTTGGGTAAGTCATCTAGATACCCCATATCCATCACAGCTGGAATGCATGCACCACCTCACCCCTCCAACTACCACCGGGACCACAATCACACCCAGGCCACATGCACTACATCCAGTTACCCTGCATGCCCACAAACCCACTAACAGGCCCACATCCCTCCCCCTGTGCACAGACACCCACCCCTGCAAGGAATCACAATGGCCTACAGCACCCACAATGCACCGCCACATCCTAAGCAAAAAGCAATGCTAACCTCACGAAAGCAACCTGCATGGCCCCAAAGTGTGAAAACCTGCACAAAACTGCCCAGTCCTGTGCACCCCATCCAATCATGCTAATGTAACAGACATGTCCATTCCCCCCAACGGGCACCACCACCCATGCCACCCTGAAGGACAGGACAAGGAGTGGCAGTGCCCCACGGGGAGACAGAGGCACCTCCCAGGACACTGGTGATGGAACCCTGGACAATGACAATCACCCTGGCCCCTCACACAGTCTTGGACTGTCACCATCCAGCAACCCCACCCAGGATACTGTGGAAAAATAGTTTCTCACCCTTCGTGCAACCACTGTTCATTTGATATCAGGACAACCATATTGAATATGGCATCCATTTTGTGAGTGTTTTAAACACCCCGTCGCAGAGGAAATAGGCAGAAAAAGATGCAGCTTGAAAGCAGCTACATCGTGTAATATGCCTAAGGCCGAATACCAGACCGGCCACATACCTGTGGTTAAGCCAATTTTGAGAAAAACTAATTTCCACGGAATAACCTGCAATTGGAACAAGGTCATCCCTGCCATTTACTACACACTATTATACGCCTTAGCTGTTTGCACATTTTTGTTTGAAAGCAATCTCCCACTCCTCTCCCCTGAGGCATACAAATGTTTTTATACCTAACTAGTGGGAAATGATTGAACCTCTGCCATTTGTTTGCATGTAGTAGAAAAATGTATAAAAGCTCTATGCTGCGCGAAGTAAGACAGACTACTCCCTAACCCGCTTGGTGAAGGAGCTCTCCCTTAACTCGAGTTATTGAATAAATCCTGATTATTCTCTACATCTTGGACCCCGTCTCTTTCCTTTTTTATTATTTATTTAACTTACAAGGCAAATTCAGAGGTATTTTAAATTATTTACCACAATACCACTGACACCCCTACCACCCAGCCAACAACATCAGCCCATGGCAACCATCCCCACACCTGTGTAACCAGGCCACAGACTGGTGGAACACAAGTACAGAGGCCACAGTCACCCCCTACCAACAGGCAGGAAGACAATGGCCCCAGTACAAGTGGGACCGCCAGACCTGTGCAGGGGACACAGGCACAGGGGGCTAGGCCCAGTGAGAGGGCATCAGTAGCCCAGGGGGGAGGCCACAGGATGGATGCTGCAGCCCAGGACTTGATCTCTGAGGTCCTGGGAGCATATCACCATACCCAGGACAGATTGGCCCCAGATAGTATCCACCCTGGAGCAGAGTCAAAGGATGTATCTAGCACACCACCAAGAGGCAATGGAGCAGTGGAAACTGCACAATGCCACACAGCAGGTGCGCTGCTGCACCTTGTCAAAACACAGCCTGAGGCCCACACAGACCAGGAAGCCCCTACTACAGGCCAGGATACAGACCGAACAACAACAGCATCAGCAGCAACTGCACATGTACCACCCTCTCAGGACACGCAGGGGACATTAATCTCAACCTGTATCAGCCAACACCAGGAACCCAAACGGACCCTCAGGCCCAGATATGGCACAGGAACACCTGCCAAGACCAAGGCCCATTCAAAGAAGTGACTCTGGCAAGAACTGTCCTCCAAGTGTCCCACTGTAATCTGCACAATTTAATCCCTGCACCAAATAAAACACCTTTTCACCTGTTACAATGACCCCTGTCATTAAGTTTAAACAAAGTGAAGTATGAATGCTACTGTATGATAACTCTTTTATTATTATCTCAGTAGCAGGAAATGCACCAAATGCATTACATGCTGTTGTGCCTACAGATGTGTTGAACTATTATACTATATTGTAACCTGTCCTATGCAGACCTGCTCACAGTGGCAATGAGTATTGACCCAATCCCCCCCCCCTCCTCTATACCCACCCCATATGACAAAGCACACTGACAGTATGATGCACAGAGAGCAATCTCATCCAATAGTCCCACAAAGTTACTGGAAGTAGAGTTGTATAAGTTGGGTCCTGGTATTTACATCTTCCCCCTCCTCATCATCACTATCACTGTCATTCCCTCTCTGAGGAAGCTGGCACCCTCCTCCTCCAAGAGGGGGATAGAATTTCTCCCAGCCACATTGTGCAGCATGCAGCAGGCCACCACTATTCTACACACCTTTTCAGGCCCATAGGCCAGGGAACCGCCAGAGATATGTAGGCAACAAAATCTAGCCTTCAGGAGACCTATTGTGCGCTTTATCACCCTCCTAGTATGTCCATGGCCCTCATTGTAATTCCTCTCTGCATCTGTTCCAGGATTCCTCACTGGTGTCAGGAGCCAACGCAAGTTGGGATAGCCAGAATCACCTAGAAAAAGGTGCAAAACAGGACTGTCATTGACAACCCTCAGAGGCAGACAGCCTGGCTGTCTGCTATGTGGCAACAGGTGTCAGAAACACCTACCTATGATCCACCCTTTGTCCTCTTGTAGTTGTTCCATCTTGTCTGGCACACTACAGTTCCTCAGCACAAAGGAATCATGGGCTGAACCAGGGAACATGGCATTCACATGTGAGATGTACTGGTCTGTAGTGCACACCAATTGAATGTTCATGGAATGAAAGTTCTTCCTGTTTCTGTACACCTGCTCACTGACTCTTGGGGGATGATAGCTATGTGGGTGCCATCAATGGCACTTATCACATGGGGTATGTTGACAAAGGCATAGAAGTCCGACTTGATGGCAGGGAGGGCAGCACTTTGGGGAAACCTCACATAGGACTGTAGGTGTTGTACAAATGCATTCAGGAGTCTGGACAGTATAATGCTAAACATTGGCTGTGAAAAACCTGCACCCATGCCCTCTGTCACTCGAAATGAGCCAGTGGCCAGGAAATGGAGTGCAGAGAGCACCTGCACTTCAGTAGGGATGGCATGCTGATAACAATTTGCCAGTCTCAGTGCTGGATCCAGTAATGCACAAAGTTCATGAATAGTTGCACAAGTGAGTCTGTAATTGATTATGATGTGACGCTCCACCATGGTCCGCAAATCAACAAGTGGTCTGTACACCGATGGGGCCCTTCCTCGCCACAAGGGTCTGTACCTAGGAGGAGTTGAAAACACATGTGAGGAACACACACACACACATCTGCACACATTGTTTTTCATTCAGCACTGCTGTCATGATTGTCGACAACACAAATGCTTAGTGTGTGTGACATTACAACAACATGACCAGAATGATATATCAGGACAGGTCAGGTGAGGTAATGTATATTGTTCCATGCCTATGGGTGTTTAGGGGACAATAGGGCCTGCATTGTGCTGATGAGGGTTTTACAACTGCGTAGTTAAGGCCAAAATGTCTGCCCCCTGTAATCCAGAAGTATTGTGGTGGAAGTGACCTCATAACGCTAGCGGTTGACGTAATAGCGTAAGGCGGTGTTTACCGCCGTGAGCAAATTATTGGTTAACATGGTTGTCAATGGGCATTCTTAGCGTATCATGATCGCCGCCGGGGGTGACGGTGCACACTGCCACGATGCGTATGCGAACTCGTCACACCAACTTCACTTGACTCCCTAATCTCGTGCAAGCAGGTACTCCACTGAGTGTACCGCTGTGTCCTGCCTCTGGTCATGGAAATGGCACATGTTGCAGGGAAAAGGGCCCAAGCTTCACCAACGAGCAATTGGAGAAGCTCGTGGACAGGGACCTGCCCCTGTACGCCAAGCTCTACGGTCGGCCAGAGGTACAGGTGAGTAGGAGGATTGGGGGGCATGGATGTGTGTAGTGGTGGGTGTTGGCTGCATATTTGTGTGCACTTGTGACACTGTATGGTCCAGGGTTCCTGACATGCTGCGTGTGTGTGTGCTGTTAGGCTGTTTGAAGTGTCCGTCCCATAGTGGACGTATAGCCAGCTGTATATGATTGGCCAGTGTCTGACCTCAGTGTTACTTTTCTGTGTGCCCCTTATAGGTAAGCGCCCACCAGAAGAGGACACTTTGGCATGCCATCGCCAAGGAAGTGCGGACCCTGGGGGTCTACAACCGGCAGAGCACCCACTGCAGGAAGAGGTGGGAGGATCTACGGCGCTGGGCGAGGAAGATCTGTGAGGCCCAGCTGGGGAAGTCCTCCCAACGAGGAAGGGGTGCCCGTCGGGCACTGACCCCCTTATGCAACACATCCTGGTGGTGGCGTACCCGGACCTGGATGGACGCTTGAAGGCTGCACAGCAGTCACAAGGGGCTGAGTACATATACCATATTTTGGCCCCTTAATGTATGTGTGTGTGTGCATTTGTACTTATGCTGTCTAGTGGCAGGGACTATGACTGATGTCCATCTACATAATGGCCCCCGTGGGGAGCAGGGGTGTTTGGGTCAAGTCTGCAGTACGTCAGGTCCTTAAGTTAGTTGGGGAATGGCTGTAGAGCAGGGTTCTGGCCACTAGTCAATGGCATAGCCATGTGTATAGCTGTAGGTGCTGCCTGGTGGAAGGTTTTCTGGGTGGGTGTATGTGTGAACCACTAATGTACCTCAATTCAGCTATTTACGAGTGTCTCTTCTGTTTTGTCTCCCCATCCCTGTTCTCTTGTATTGTCTGTGTACATCAGCATCATCTGGCGAGGGAGCTGAGGCACCAGCGAGTGGGGAGGCAGTGTCCCACGGATCCTCGGAGGCAGAGTCATCCGACACCAAGGGGACCAATGGGTTGGAGGGTGAGGGGAGTACCATGAGGGAGGCAACTACCACTGGAGGTAGTGACTCCGATGCCTCCTCCGATGGGAGCTCCATGGTGGTGGTGGACCCTAGTAGGCCCACCCCTACTGTGTCATTTTCCGCCACCCCCATACCATCACTGCCCTCCCATTTGCTCCCCACCAAGTTGCCCGTGCCCGCTCACTCAGAAGGGTGGGCGTCTCCTTCACCCCAGGCACCTCCTCCCCTGCCCTCACGGAGGAGACTATTGACCTCCTGAGAACCATCTCTGTAGGGCAGACAACCATCGTCAATGCCATCCAGGGGCTAGCATCAGAGGTGCAGCACACCAATGCCTATCTGGATTGCATTCACAGTGCCGTGTCTGGCCTACAGAGATCTTTTCAGGCTCTGGCCTCCTCTTGGACGGCAGACAGTGTCCCTGGTCAACCCGTTCCCCCCTCCAACCACCTCTACCCCTTCCAGCACCCCACTCCCTTCACCCGTCGAAAGCACACATTCTGACAGGCAGGCACAGACCTCAACACACAAGAAGCACACTTCAAAACACAAGAACCACACCTCCCACCACAAGCATACACACAGCCAACATACACATGCACACACACCAACATCCACTTCCCCCAGTGTGTCCACCTCTTCCAACTTCCTGTCTGTCCCCTGTCCCCTGTACATGTACACCCTCATTCAATGTTGCTGACCCTGTTCCTGCAGTCACGACAATAGCACACATCCATTCATGCACCCCAGACACCACACCTGCACTCACCACAACGACTTTAGTTGACACATGCAGCACACTCACCAGACTTGCAGACACACAGACAACATCCATTTACACTGGCAGCCTGTCTTGTCCCACTGTGTCCACACCCTCACCTCCCAAGACACTCAAACGTACCAAAACACCCACCCATCACATATCCACCACACCACAGCATACTGTCCAGTCACCTGCAGCCACATCACGCACACCTACACCTGTCACGCCTACTCCCTCTCCCTCCACTACCACGCCTTCCTCCAGGTCCACCCCAATTGCACCTAAGAAACTTTTCCTATCCCGTGTTGACCTATTTGAACCCACTGGCCCACCCCATCTTGTCCCTAAACTTGCTCACCTCCTTGTCCTTGCCCTGTCCACTTCTCCAACATCACAGCCCGCCCTTGTCCGCCCTTCCCATTCCTGTGCCCCTTCCCCAGAGAGGAAGAACCCCCGTGCTGCACCAGGTCCATCTGCCACCCCCTAGACCAAGCCTACTCCCCCACCTTCCAAGGGCAAATCTAATCTAAACCCCCTTCACCTTCCAAACGGAAATCTAAGACCCCCCCCCGAGTCGTAAAGCCCCACCCACCCCCTGCTCCATTCCCTGAGGTGCCTGGATGCCCTATTGTTGCCCCTATGAGGTGGAGTACCGTTGCACTTGTGGGAGTCAAGTTAGGGCCATTGTGGCCCATCGGACTTCTTGCACTATCGACTGGCCATTGGCCTTCTATGCACTTCTGTTGCTCAGTGAGCAGAATAAAGGTTAATGTGTGGCCTGTGTTGTTTAAGGCACACTCTGGATCCGTGGTCTCTCATTTCATTGTTTGGGGGTGTGGGGCACATTTATGTACTTTGGGCAGGTTGGATTTGCCTTGTGTTGGGTAAGTACCTCTTGCTGTGGGGTGTACGGCTTGTGCTGCTGTGAAGGGTTGTGGGAGCGTTGCAGGGTGGAGTGGGTTGGTATGTAACTGTGCCCTTTCGTCCCTTGTTTAGTAGGTTACGGTACTTACTGTCGTCATCTTTGTCGTTGGTCTCGTTCGTGGAGGTACATGACAAGGAGCAGGCTGGCATGATCTGCAACTTTCTCTCTGTGTCTGCTTCGACGTGTTGTGTGAGCCTCCGGTGAGTCTTTTCTTATATTTGTTTCATTTCCACCTGGCTTTGCATGGCGGTGGTTCCCGTCCCAGAACTGACGGCGGTCTAGTGCTTCATTATTTGATGGGTGGGTAGGGCCTTTCCGCCGGCCTGTGGGCGGGCTCTACCGTTGTTATCGGCACTCCTCTGCTGGCGGTGAGTGGTTTTCAGGATGCCTGTGTTTCAGTTGGTTCATTATTTGGGGGTTCGGACCACACGTCTGCTGGCGGTTGTTATCGCCACCGCCGGCGGTGTGGTGTTTACCGCTGTGTTCATAATGAGGGCCTTAGTCTCCTACGCCGCGCACGATTCTGCCGCTCAAAATCCAGTAGTCTCATTAGAATAATGAGAGCCTACGCGACAGTACCAAACACTCCTGGAGGCTTAAAAGAAACACATACAATAATAGTGCATATAATAACTACTGTGTGTCCTTGCAAAACAGACTGGCGAGCACAGAGATGTCCCTAATACTGACCTCCAAAACTCAACATTTAAATCTGCAGGTCACATTACCTTAAATAGTTGTCCTATCTGAGTGTCCTGCCTGACTTGAACCCTGCCTCCCTTGTACCTAACCCCTAGAAAGGTGTGCAGCATGATTATGTCATCATCACTACCCATTGGATGATGCCTTCCGCCTATCTTGACAATCGCAACCTGGACCGTTAAGTGGATGGTGCTTGTTTACGAAATGACAGTGGCTCCTTGGTATGTGGGTTAACTGTATTCTCCTAGCATGGGGCATAAAAAGCAACCCCTTGCCTACTGCCCATGACATTCAGGTGGCTGAACTTCACTCTCTAACCAGAGCATGTATTTTGGCAAAGGATAAATGGGCAAACATATACACTGATTGGTTATGTCTTCAGAGTTGTGCATGAATATGGACAGCTGTGGAAGAAACAAGGTTTCCTAATTTCCAGACAGGTTGTGTGGGAGTAAAGAAGCCAACCCCTTTGTCAGTATATTTATTGTTTCATACTTGGTAGTGGTGGTGAAGTGTTACTTCTGTCTTTTTGTGCTGTAGCACTGGTGTGTGTTATGGGTGCATTTTTTTATTATTACTGAGTTGTATTATGTTTTGACTGATTTGTTGTGTTGTGTCCAGTTATATTTTGTTACTTTGCTTTGCAACGTTATTGTGATCAGTGCTGTTATTGTCTGTAACTTCTTTAGATATGTCATCATATGCTGCTACATTTCCATCTAATCACAGCACATTCCTTTAAAGTTCCAGTGACAAACAACTATTCAGCTCTATCTAAGGTGGTAAAATGGCTCTACAGCATCTTTTTCGACACTAGTGCACCCAAAGCACTGACATGTATTTCTCCTACATTAGCACTGTCAGTGCTCACTTAATGTAACACTTTAAAGTGATATAGCCCAGAATATCCCCTGTCCATGACTGAAGGTCACAAACTGAGGGTTAAGTATGCCCTCTAAGACTTGTAAAATATAGCTACCTTGAGACCAGTAGTCACACTATCTGTGCCTATCACCCTAAGCCAGCAGTAAAAGTTGAGTAATAATGTGTGATCAAACAAAAAACAAATTGGCCAAAATCTAAGTAGAAACTGACCTCAAAATGCCTGATATATTGCCCATCGCTCACATTAGCATTCACTGCATTCCAAATAGGAAACCATCCTTCAGCCCACACAAAGTCCTAATGGTCACTCTAATAATACTTCCAGCCTTTTCACAGTATGCCATCGCCATCAGTTAAACTCTCAGCTGATGACATTATTTAGTATTATTGCTGAACTCTAAAAAGTTGTGTAAAGATGTTCCATAAACAGATGTCAAAGCCCTTGTTGCGTTGGCTTTCATTATACTAATGAGGCTGCTGGATTTTGGCGGCAGTATCACCTGAATTGTGGAGAACTGAGTCCAATCCCACACCATGTGACAACTGTCGGCCTAATCCGTTTCCGGCCAGCTAGCAGCACCTCGTCTCTGCCCAAGAGCAGGGACAATTTGTGGCAAACGGGTGCATGACATGACTTCTCAGGGAAATCAGGGTGGATCAGATCTCATCCTTTTCTCTCAGTTACATTAGTCTCACACATGCAAAGACAAACAGAGACAGGAAATGGTTCAATAAGATTTATTGAATCAGCTGTGTCTTAGAGAAAATTGTGTGAAATGCAATGATTAAAATGATGAAACACACTAGAAGCAAAATGGTGACAAGGATAGTGACACACATGAAAAGTTCCAACATACTGTCATTATGCACTATATATGCGAATCCTACCTAAGCTATGTTAGAACACATCAGGATAAGCCCTAATCTGCCCTTCAGGATTCCCCTGGGAAGATATCATCCCTCATACCTGAGTATGGCAGTAGTGAAGATGCCTGTTATCTACAGAGACACCATCCCCATGCGGGCCATGGAACCACTTGTGCCGAAAATCCTATCTCGCTGCACCCTTGAGAAAAGCACAGAGTGAAAAGAATGTTATAGGAGGATTGAGTCTTTTGGAGTTTATAATAAGGTGATTGGAACAAAGGTTATTGATTAAGTTCTTTAAATAAATTGCACCTTTATAATGACTGTATGAAAAGAATAAGGTAAAGAGGTATCACAAAGTGTTGGGGTGAGCCATAGATGAAGTTGGTATAGGCTATGTATGACGAATATCCTAATATTTGTGATTAGAAGAAACAGGGATTAATATAAACTATTTCCTGTCAGTATTGTAGCTACATTAATATGTGCTGATCATGGTGCAATATAGCTGGAGTAAATAAACTTGAAGATGCATGTTTTTATGGCCTTCTTGATGCAAAGAATGCACTTAAATGCCCTTATCTGGACAATGAATGAGTTGCAAAGCTTTCTGGTTTAGATAGAGGGTGAATGCCCCCCGACTGTGCTTTTGATGCAGCACTTAAATTTGTAGAAGTGTGGTGGAATGGAGGATGCATGAAGGCAGTGTGTCTGAGACTGTCAACATACTTTTAAGGTCTTCCTACAGGCAGCTTGTATGTGTTTGTTGTCAACAATACCAATACTTACAGTGAACTTTAGATCAGCCCAGTGCTTACCATTAATTGGCTTTCTTGTCACTCTCATGTGCTTGCTTTTTGATGGATGTCCTTCCTCTTTTTGTGTTTGTCCCTTCCCTGGAGCATAGCTTCCATACCATCCTTTTCACTTAATGATTTGGATCCTTCCACTGCGCTCATTGAGGAAACTACATTTTCTTTTGGCTTTATCAGTTCATAAAAGTGCGTGTTTCCTTACACTTGCCATTGTGTGTTGCTTCCTGTCTCAAATCCCACCACCCTCCAAGCTCTCCATGTTGTTCATCCCTTCCCGCCAGCTCTGTCATCTGTTGCTTCCCCACCTCTCAACATCCAGAATTTTTTTATCTTAGTTTTGAACCACCACTGTCAAAGCCTCTTCTGCTCCTCCTGCAAACCACCTGCTGCCTATTGATTCTCACCCCTCCACTCCAGCATTGATTTTCCTTTCCCCTACACCCAATTTGATAAATTGATGCCAAGGTCGCTTCCATAAAAAAGAGTTTTCACGCATTTTTTTTTTAACGTTTAACATCTTGGAAAGGTAAATATGAAATAACATAATGGCAACTACAGTATGCCGTATATCTGTGCCTGGGTGGTGAGACGCGCATGCATTTGCGCCATCATGCTGGGCCGCTGTAGCGTCATGACACATATGCAGTGCTTAATTTGTAAATAAAAAGGTAGCCGGTGCCCAAAGTCCTCCTCTTAAACACGCGGCTGCTGTATTTAAATGTGCGAACAAGGAATACCGAGGCGGCGTAATACTGAAGCCATCTTGGGCCTCTTCAATCCATTTACAGCCACTTGCTGCCCCTTCAGCTCACTCTGGCAGCTTTCCTCTTTCGCCCTTTGGACGCTTTTTCGTTTTTTCCTTTCCTCCGTCTTTCCCATAGGTGTCTTTTGCTCGCAGAACTGCTTGAGGATGAAGAATAAGCCCTGGCCCCCAAAAATAAGTGCCCGTGCTCAGCACCGGAAACAACAAGCACAAATTAAGCACTGCACATATGTGATAAAGTATGCACGTCAGCGTATCTTTTTTAAAAAATTTCAGCCAATTTTGCACAGCATCAGCGGCAAATGCTTTTTACCGCTGCTGTACAATAGGCAAACTTCATTGGCAATGCCAATAAGTCCAAACGGCAGGTCCTATTGGCTTTGCCAATGCTCGTTCTCCTTTTTTGCCAATCTTGAATAGCATCAGCAAAAAGCATTGACAAGGCTAAGAGGTCTGCATTGGCGAACCCTTGCTTGTTATCACTATGTCTTGCTACTCTATAACAGAACAAAATGCACACAGACGAAGAACCTTCTAAACAAAGATTTCGGCGTAGAGTTTCCCTTCAGCAGTGCACAGCACGGAAACAGTGTGTATTAGAAGGTGATAAGAGTGATGTAGAATGGGCGGCTGTCCGGGTAAATGTATTGTTATTGCACATATGGATCTCCTGCATTACGTTCAGTTTATGTTCTCTGCTGCCCCAGGCGCTTCTACATTATAAAGCCGGAGCATCATTCCAGAAACACGGTGAAAATGATACTCGCGAGATGACCCCTCCTGGGACATTCCCACGGACACTGTGTTGTGTCATCTGCTCAGCAGGGTGACCTCTGTGACCTTTGACTTGATGAGCGCCTCCTGAAGTGTGATGGACGCCAACACATGTTCGGAGATCTGAGCTGCCGCCAGAGAGGAGATGCTTTGTAGTTCACACTTCGACCTGTCAAGCCTGAGTACTCTCAGAGTATGTCTGCCCACGGATGCGGGTCACGTTTCAGGGTCAGAGGCGTATTTCACAGGTCACGCGCATTTCCTGTCAGCGCACCTGTACGTTACAGTATTTCTTCCACATGTTGTTTGCCGTTCAATAAATCAGAGAGAATAAAGTTTGGGGTTTCTACTTAATGGATGTGTGTGGCCGGGGCAGAGAGTGAGTATTGTCGCGTGGGAAAGTGACCTCGTCCCCTGTCAGCTCAGATTGCGCTCCAATGCACTCCACATAACCAGTGCTTAATTTGTTATAAAAAGAATCAGGAGTGCACTGCCGCTTGCATTACCCACCTCCGCCTGCGCTGCCAATCACAGTACCAATGTAACTACTAACCGTCACGCTCCTCCAAGTGCGACAGCTCAGACTATTGCAGGACCCCGAAGCTATAAGAAGGCTTGGGGGGCAGGTACTCCTCATTTTTTAGAAATATTGAACGAATGAACAACTGTTCTTGTGGCAAACTGTCAAAGGTGTTGATGTGGACAATTACGTGTTGGTGAGCACCGGAAACCACCGGCTCAAATTAAGCACTGCTCCTAACCAACAGGGTGCACGTGATGTAAATGGAAATATACAAGGGCAGGAACTTTCTTGCTCAGAGTACCTTGTTGCTGCTGAGAAATGCCAGTACTCTCCCTTCAGAAGTATTGCACATGTGCTGAGAAGTGCCTGTACTATCTCTTGAAATTAAAGAACTGCAAGTATCAGTGCCTGACCATACCCATAGGATGACTAGATTTTGGAAATCAAAAACTGTCATTTTTCAAAAAAGCAGAAGGAGGACTACAGCTTTACATCAACTGAGGAGCACAAAATGGCAGCTTATCAACATACAAACACACAAGACAATGCAATAAATGAATAAATAAAAGGCAGTTTTTAAACCCAGTAACATACCTGATAATTAAAGTGTTTTATGATAACAGCTGATAGCCATTCCTGCTATGGAATACATACAAATGTGCCTCCCACTGTTTTCAGTTGACCCTCACTGAAAACCAGGATATCAGCCAAATTTGCCACAATCTGCAGGGACAGCTGGTGAAAAACTAGGACTGCTTGGCTAATCTGGTACGGCTGGTGACCCTATGTACCTATTCTTTTTAGGGTCAAGTCTTCAAGAGCATGTGCTAGAGCATGCGTCTTGCTCGTGAGATATGCTCGTAACTAAAAAGGGCTTGGAGCCCAAACGTTGCTTACCATTTGTTGCCTTGCTTGGCATCTTCTTTAAGGCTTCATAATTTGTCACTGCAGGCTAAGCATCATTTCAATTCCTGTCTGTGGAGCAGAGATCAAGCACTGATTAATGCAACTTAATCAGTGCCCCTCTGCTAATCCCAGTGTGGTTGAGGTACTTCTTACTGACTTCTAGGGCCCTCCAAACAGAAGGCCTGTGACTGGCAAAAGCGTGCCAAGCAGGACAAACAACATTGCAAAATGTTATTTTTTAAAGCTAACTCTTTTCTTTTGGCAAGGCGTATTTTCTCACTTTGCACTCATGTTTTGTTTGTTTTTTGCTCGTGGGCACTGTAATTAAAAGATGACGATTATTTTGTTCTAAATATTACAAAGCTACATTGTCTTTCATATGTGTATTTTCCAAAATTATGCTTTAACACATAATTGTGCAGTACACCCCAATTAACCCCACTCCAAATCAATCTACCCCACCTCATCCCACACCAAACCACCCTACTCAGTCCAATCCACCTCACTCAATCCAACTGACCCCTGACCAATCCAATCCACCCTACTTGAATCCACTGCACTCCAATCCAAACCACTCACCCCAATCCACTCCAATTCACCAAACTCCAATCCTCCCAACCTACCCTATGCCAATCAAAAACAATCTGCCCCACTCCAATCCAAAACAATCTGTCCCACTCCGATTCCAAACAATCGGCTCCACACCAATCTGCCCCTCACCAATCCAAAACAATGTGCCCCAACTCCAATCTAAAACAATCTGTCCCACTCCATTCTGTCCCACTCCAATCCAAAACATTCTGCCCTACTCCAATCCAAAACAATCTGCCCCACTGCAATCTGCCCCACTCCAATCCAAAACAATCTGCCCTACTCCAATTTTAAACAATCTGCCCCACTCCAATCCAAAACAATCTGCCCTACTCCAATTTTAAACAATCTGTCCCACTCCAATCCAAAACAATCTGGCCCGCTCCAGTTTGCCTTGCTCCAGTCTTCCCCGCTCCAATCTAATCCACCCCACCCCACTCCATCCCAATAAACCTCAAACAATCTACCCCAGTCCAAACCAGGCACTCCAGGCCAATGCCATTCACCGCACTCCAATCCAATCCACTCCTAACCACCCCACCCCTACTCTAATCCAGCCCAACTCAATCCACCCCCATTCCAATCCAGACCAACCAAATCCACTCACTTGTAGTGCTTTAAATGGAAAAATAGAAGGGCAGGTGCACACTATTCAGAGTATCTGTTTGGTCCTGAAAAGCACTGGTACTCAGGGCCGGCCTTAGCGCTGGTGGCACCCATTGCAATAATGTTTCTTGGCGCCCCCAATTTCCTTAATACCACCCTGTAACAGTGCCCCTGAAGTCTCCATAACCACTCACTCTCATGCATTTAATTCGTTTTATAGAGCCACTCATACCAGTGTAGAGTGTCAGAGCACTTTACATCACAAGCACATTACACAGAGACAATCAATCATATGTGTGTAAATCAGTGTATAAACTCAGTGTATAGGACATTTTGCATAAAACAGAGGACTACAAGGTGTAGGAGTCACAGGTCATCTATACTGGTAGACTGTATAGTTTGAGTACTTGGTCTGGAGAGGCACAAACTCTGAATTTAAAATGTAACAACATGGTTGGGGGTTCTCTTTAATAATAATATTTGATTTCTATTGTTTCTGCTACACTGGGATAATGGAAGACTTGGGATAAAATCATAATGCTCTAACCTATACCTTGATGTTTGCATGAAGCTCTTTAAGGACAGTTCATAGCTCACTGTTCTATAATAGGATTTTAACTTATAATTTTTAAGTAACAATACGACCTCCGACAAAAGCAGTAGCCCAATGACCTATTGGCAGTATATGCCTTTTATGAACTGGATGGTACACTTTCTTTGCCACAGGCATATTAACCCTCTGAGCTACCCCAAAACTTCCACTAGAGAACACTCTAATCTCTCTCTCCAGGCAGAACATTAATCATCAGTGTTATCTTGACATATTTATTGTTGCATGAAAGTTGCTGGAGTCAAGGAAACACTGCAGCAGGTGCTTTTAAAACTATAATATACCTGCAAACAGGGCACTCCCACCTAAAGTCACCACCCGGTGCGGTGGCACAGGTCGCACCGCCCTAAATCCGACCCTGCAGGTACTCTCCCATTAAATGCATTGTAGCAGTGCTGAGAAGCTGAGGTACTCTTCTTGTCAAATTAATGAAGTGCAGATACTCAGTACCGGACAGTACCTGCCCATTTAAAGCACTGAATACTGTCAGAACTTCGGCTATTCTTGTCCCACTCCAGAATTACCCATCAAGGACGTGATCTGCCGCCTCCCGCGTCCATCCCCTGGCAGAAGACAGATGTCCTTGGCCGGGTCCAGCAACATGCCCCATTGAGGTGGCGCTGCTGGCTGTTCCTAGGGTGAGAGTGCGCCCTTCAGCTGCCACATCCCGGTGGGGAAGACGTCTCGCTGCAGTATTCATGAGAGGAGCTCTCACTGGGCACGGTGCCCAGGTGGTGGGAGGGAGGGCGGCGGGCGGAGGCGCAGCTGAGGAAGAGACTTCATTACTATTTGATGCAGAAACGGCTTGGCACGCTCCGCAGAGGAGTCCGAACACCGCCATGTCTGAAGTGGGCATGGAGACGGGGCACCCACTGGGAAAACGAGGCTCCTGCGATGCGAAGAGCCTTTTAGGAGCTCGGCCATAGCGTCAGCTGCCCTTACATATATTACCGCTTCACGGATGACAGCCAAGTGACTGCTAAGAACCAATGAGTGTCTCATCTGGAGTGGAGGCGAGGCGGAGGACAACTTGCAGAAAAGGGAGAAGGACAGGACGATATAGCGAAGGAGGAGAAAGGACAGTAAAGGGAAAGCGGAGAGAGAGAGATGGGTTGATGCAGGAAAGCAATTATGACACAACCAGGAAAGACAAATAAGAGGAAAAGGAGATGCAAAGGGGAAATAAATTGAGACACTTAGCCAAGGCACGGAAGAGAGTGAGGGAAAGGGACTTGTAGAGAAGGACAACACAAAACATGAAGTAACAAAGAAGGCCAATGAAGGAACGAAAAGAGGAGGACGGAAAATACGAAGATGAAGAAAGGGGGAATGAACAGACTGAAGAGATGGGAGAGCGTTAGAGGGTATAAAGGGGAAACACTAACGAAAGGCAGGAAAAACAAAGGGAAGAGTGGGAGACTACTGCCGTAGATGAGGAAGAGGGAAAGGGCAGATGAAAGGATGTGGCGTGACAGCCAGAGCTGCCTACTTTGGAGCTGGGGAACCATTTTTGTAGAGTCTCGGCGTCAGCTCAACATCTTATGATTGTAGGCAAGTCACTTAATCCCCCTGTGCCACCAGAAATGAATGGGTCCTTGTGTAATGTAACTGGTGCTCTTGTGAAGCTCTCCAAAACCGTACTATATAAAAACTGCCCAAAAAAGTGGCAGGAAAATGAAAGGGGGAGAAGCGCAAGAAAAGGGGACACAAGTAAAGGGATGATCATCTTAGGTCTCTCTTCATATTGTGAGATGACAAAGAGTGAATGAAAGGAAAGAGACTGAGAAATGCTCCTTCATAACGGATAGAGCACAGATGTCAGACTGGCACCTTACTCCTTGGAAAAATGCGTGCTCATCAGCGAGTGCCTCAAGGTTCATCACTCAGCCACACCCTCTTACAACATATGCATGAGCTCTCTGGCCAAAGTTATCTGCACACACATCAACAGACTCTCCTACACCGACAACACGCAAATCATTAATCTCCTTCTTGAACAAGACCCCCAACATAATAAACACGTTCACCGCCTGCCCGTCCAGAGTCTTTAACTGGACTGTCTTAAGCTCAACACCGCCAGACAGAAGTAGTGATCTTCGGCAAAACACTTTGCCATGGGACTCTAACTGGTGGCCTGTCAAATTCAGATCCACACCCACACTCATTACTCACGCCAGAAGCTTTAGACTCATCATAGACAGCAACTTGGATATTACAGCACAAGTCAAAGCCATAAATACGTCCTGCTTCCACACCTTGAAGATTGGAGGAAGATCTTCAAATTGCTCTCAAACAGCACCAGAAAAACTGTCACTCACACCCTAGTCACCACCAAATTGGACAACAGGAACACCTTCTACACTGGATCACCAAGCTACACATCTGAAGACTGCAAACAATCTAGTACTCATCCAGACTCATTCTCAACCTCCCACACAGAACTCAAATCACACCACACCTGAGGAAGCTGCACTGGCTCGCAATACACAAAAGGGATAATTTCAGACTCCTCACATGCACAAACATTTACGGCACTAAATAAATTAGACCCAACCTTCCTGAACAGTCGCATCTCCTTCCATCAACCACCCAGACACCTCCACTCCACAGGACTCCTACTCACACACATACCACAAAACAGAACTTGATTAGGAGGACAGGCGTTCTCTCACGTTGCTCTGAAAACATGGAATGGCCTCCAGCTCCACATCAGAACCTCCTCCTCTCTTCTTGAACTCTGCAAGAAGCTGAAGGCCTGGCTTTTCAATTAACCAACCCACTTAAGCAGGGCTATGCACACACACCTGCTCAGGACAAGGATACCCTGACGGGTGATAGTGCACTTAACAAAACATAAGGTAGCAAAGTGAGGCAAACCAACAACCTGAGTTTAAGGTGCAGACTGAGGCCTTTAGTGTCAGGATGCCTTGTTACAAGTAGTAAGCCTGTCATTCTCAACTTAAATGTCTGTTTTCTGGGCAAGTGATGAGGGAGGGCAACTAAAATACTGGTATGAAATATTAGACACTCATGTGAGTTCTGCAAATTTTGATGAGGGGATGGATACAAGAAATCTGGAATTCCTGATTCTGGTTGGTGGCCATGCACCAAAATCCATTGATTGCACGTTTTCTCCTTCGACTGGGGAAAAGCCACACAGACCCAGGAATTCCAGGTGGTTCTCCATGTGGTTTTTCCCGATACGAGGAAGACAACGTTTGACATATTCTGCCTGTTCAGAAAATGCAGAACATGTCAAGAGAAGAGCTGTTTTTGTATTTGGAGTGAGGGTCATGGTGTAAGGTAAGGGTAGGGGCTCTGTGGGTGAAGTGTTGTCTGCTCGCCCCATGTTGTGTGCACACAGCTCCCGGCTCTGTCATTGGTCCAGGTGTGCCCTCCTTCATGGGGGAGTAGTGGAGGAGGTGTGCCGGGTTCAAAGGCTCTTTGGGGGGAGCATTCTATGCAACCCTCTCTCATGCTACAGGGGTCAGATGTGTGCTGGCATGTGGTCCTGGCCCTACTCGCTGTCCCTACCTCTGCAGCATTAAAATAGTTTGCATCCTGAAATATTGGGTCCAAAGTTTATGGAGATACCAGGCCACTCAGAACTGCGGGTGGAGGCATTCCATTTGAAGTTTTCAGTCTTGGTGGATTACCATCACTCGTAATGAAGGGCCTTCATGCAGGGCTGACTGTATTTCACACTTTGAGCTACAAGCACGCACACACACACACATGCACGCGCAACTGCCTAGAGTGATCGACAGCTTAGGGTGTGCAGAATGTTTTTTGCACCAATGTTGTTTTAATAACTTCTGGCTTTTTGTCCTTTTTGAAGGTAGTGAAGTTTACCAGTCTACCTTCGGCCAAGCATTCCAATATAATTTTCACACCAAAGCAAGGTCATTTTCATTCTAATTGAAAACAGCTAAGTTGGAAATGTATGCAGGCTTTTCTTTACAGATATACCTTTTGCAGAATTGTATTATGCAAAAGAACTGGGTGTTCTCTGCAAAGTATATCTGATGTAGCAATCTGATTGTTATGAAACTTAGGTGTGAAATGCAGAATATTTTTCTCTGGAATTGGAGGAGAAAATGCAGGAGCGTTGAAGCATTATTAGCAGTTGGAAATTGGGTTGGGGCGGGGGCTATAAACCTATTTGTCTGAGTTGATGGGCCAAGTGCCTTATGAATGCTAAATCTGGTCCTAATTTTGAGTTGCAGTGACTATCTAGGATAAGGAGGTGTTGGCCAATAAACTACCTGCAAATTCCGTGTGGCTATTATGGTAATGAGAACAAAGTGTTAATGAACTGAGACGGTGTCTGTGCTTTCATGACCCAAATACTGCAACTTCATTAAAACCAGAGATGTTTCATTGCTAATTGTATCATACGCACCTTACACATTTTTTAAAACCTTCACTTACTGTGTAGCAGTTAAGATACATATATATATATATATATATATATATATATATATATATATATATATATATATAAATTTATAAATATATAAATTTATAAATATATTTATATATAAATAAATCCAAAAAGTTTCCGAAGAACAGGCGCACACTCGGGAATTCAATAGCTGAAGTGTTTATTAAACACACATCACGTTTCGGCTGACAAGCAGCCTTGATCACGTGATCAAGGCTGATTTATTTATAAAATTAACCGGTGTGCTCTGCCGGTTACGACGCACCACCCCTCGAGGGCCGCTTGGAGTCCGGTCGTGAGCATGATTCTGTGGATATATATATATATATATATATATATATATATATATATATATATATATATATATATATATATATATATAAAAATACAAGTCTACAATGTGCTTCTATTGTTATTAGTTTTATTCTCATGATTCATATTGCCTTCTTCAAGTGATTAATGATGTTGCTGTTAATATTTTAGTCCAGAAGGATCCTTTTTTTAGTGTTTATATGTCTGTGGGCCCGGTGGTAGTTTTGGGCTCTTTAATGAGTAACTACAAAAGTATCTCTAGTACACATGCATGATCCTCGTGTGTGTAAGACAGGTTCAGAAACTACAGCTTGTTATGGTTAATTTGAGGCCGGGATACAATCTACAGAGCCATGTGGGGGATCTTTCTCACTCCCAAAGCAGCAAGCTGTTCCAAGAAAGCAGAGAAGGATAATACCATATGTTTATAATCATAACTTATTTTTATACAGCACTTCATGTAAAACTTCTACCATTTCGAACTACTATTAATGATGTGTCACAATTATTCAAGTTAACGGTAATCAGGTGTTTGAGCCTGAGAGTGATCTGCTAAGTGACTTAGTAGATGGGTCTCCCTACTCACAAACTAGGAGAGTACAAATGCGCCTCTCCTCATCTGTTACCTTTTCCTTTATAGCCTGGTGCCTTACAATATGGTGAGTTTGTGTTGTTAAAATTACCTTACAATGACTGGGTCACCTTCTTTTTCCAGCTAAACTTTACTCGTCGCTTTTTACATAACAAAGAAAAACTGCACATACATGACATCAACTGAACTCTGAAGGGGTTTATATTTAAAAAGATAAATTAATATTCTGTGAATCATTGAATTGGCGACGAGGAGGTCTCCCAGCAAACCATGATGCATGATGGAGTGAGCTCCAATAACAAAGATAAGGCTCAGATGTATTGAGTTCTACACAGAAACTACCAATGAATATCACATGACTTTGCAAAATAAAGGGAGCACACAGGTGTCTAAGCTTGATATAATGAGAAAGGAAGGAGACTTTCAAATAATTAAAAGAATGTAAACCTTTTTCGGCTGAACAAGCTAATCAACACTTTCTCATCTTGGGAGCCAAGATGTGAAAGGAAGGCTAAAAAGCATCAGAGGCTAGCAGTTATTTTAGTAATTTGTTAGCATGAACATGAAAACGAGGCTGCAATAGTAAAAGTTATGGTAAGGAATTAACTCTCTTTTTACAAACATCGCCTGTCACAACATCTTGAAAACCTGACTGCTGTCCATCAGGGTACACAACCTATTATCAGGAGGGCGCCAAGAACATACCTCACATCTTTTATCTCATGCAGAGTCTTCCAATGCTCCTCTTTGCCTCCTGGCCTCTTCAAACCCTACTCCAAGCATTTGGTGCATTCTATTTTTATCCAATCAGAATTAATCTTTTACTTTTATCTCAGCGACAACAAATTTCTCCTTAATCTGCAAAGCTGTGTTTCAGTTGCAGCAGTGAATTTCCAATTTGCACAATGGGGGCCAAGAGAGGTCAGCCATTGGTTTATTCATTTAAACTGAATACGTTCTAGACAAACATTATTACTGTGGAGATGATTTTCTAATACCATGGAATGGAAACCTGCACCAGCCCATCCAAGGAAGTAAACATCTAAGATACAAACATATGGTTTCCTTACATTTTAAGGTTATATCTGTCTCTTCCTCTTTTTATGTTCTTATATGTTTCTGTTAATCCTTCCAGGTCTCACCTCTTCTCTTATTTCTGTATTTCCCTGTGACCAAGAACACTGAATCACAACTTGACTGTTTGAACAGCCTTAATTGTAACTTCCCAATTACCTTCTGAACCTCTTTAAGGTAGTTGAGAATCCCACTGGTAGCTTGTTGTAGGCTGTCCATATGTTTGACACTGGCTCCCTTTGCAAATATGGTGAAGCCTGCTTTACCCTGAAGAACCTGGGCTAAACAAAGGGTTCAAAAACAGGGTTCTCTAGTGGGATAGATTCCCTTGAAGGTGCTTTGTGTACAATTATGTAGTTACTAATATTGGACATGTAATTCAATTTTAAGCCATTACTAAGTTCTTTATTTTCAGGCAAACAGTCTTCTTTTTTTTAGTTTAGTAGAACCTTATTAGGTTGAAGCAAATACAGAAATACTAAATAATTAAAGTTATTACAGAGAATGTAAGTGAAGTGGGGGGGGGGAGAAACGCATGCACAGAGTCACAATAAAAAATATGAAAATCCAATTTGAGTAGAGATATCACAATATTAAAATACATGCTCATAAATAAGTGAAACATTATGAAATTACAATGATAGATATGTCAGCTAACAAAACAACAAGTGAACATCGAGGGGGTTTAAAAACCTCATTTGTAATAGGATGATGATAAGAGGAACGTTTACCATGTCTATCTATAAAATTTGTGATGGGACTCCAAAGCATAGAGCGCTTAATGGCAAGTGAAACAGAGTAAATGTATGCTGTATCTAGTCTATGATTATAAAAAAAAGCATAGCACCAGGCTTGGAAAGACAGTTTAGAACAAGCATTTACAATGCATCGGGTCTCGCGTTTGCTCATGTTAGAGCTGATCGCGTTGTAAACTCCTAACCCGACTTTTCACCTATCGGGCAAAAGTGCATTTATGTACATAACCCAAAAAAGTGAAATCAAGTAGGTAAAGCGCTCCACTTCTGCCAAGCGAGATCGGGCTCGTAAATTAGAGAAAAAAAAGTCCACGAGCCCGAGGGAAAACAGCAAGCCTCGCATGTTTTCTGTACTTGGTCGCTGCGCTCGAGGAGGGCTAGCCACCGGAAAAGGCATGACCTACGTGTGCCTTCGACTAATGAAAGCAAGCAGATTTTATTAGGGAAGCCCACCAACCAATAAAATACACTGATGTGAAGTTGACAGGGCTCCGAGCCCTTTTATAAATACAAAAGAGTCTCGCTGCGAAACGCATGCGCGAGCGCATGCAACGCAGGCTCGACCCTAAAAAGCCTTCCAGTTTTTGGTTAGTTGTTGAAACGCTACTGCCAATAGAAGGTCTGTGATTTTTATTTGAGATGAAACATGTTCCCAATCCATAGATAAACTACCCAGAAAAATGTTAGTGAATGTCAGGGGTGCAGAGGTGTTAAAAATGTTGTTGATCGGCTTCCAAACCTGCATCCAGAAAGGAAGAATAAACGTAAAATTGAAAAGCATGTGTTTGATGTCTGCAGGTTGTGAGTGACATGACCAACAAGTGTCGGAGTGATCTGGATTGATGTGATGTAGGGACCCTGGAGAAAACAGAACCCTATTGTAAATGTATAATAGTGCTTGAGTGGTCTTGGCAGCACAAGAGGAGGACCTTATTTTAGTCCAAATTTGTTCCCAAAAGGATACTATCTAAATCATTCCTAAATTGTTCTCCCACTCCAGTTCTGTATCAGATTTAAACCTGCTAATAGAGGGTTGTCAGAGGAAACCATATCTGGCTGAAGCTTTAGGGTTATTGTGTTATAGAATGCCTAAAACAGAGGAAGGTGTGGAAGGTTGTACCAGAATTTAGGCAAACTGAGTGACAGCATCTAAAATAATTGTTTACAAAAGGAGAAATTTATGTTGAAAGAATGAGGAAAGATGAAAAAGAGATCAGGCCTGAGTGAAAGTGTTAAGAGTCATTAATGACAAGTTGTTTGACCCATATCAATCTAGATTTCCTCCAGGGTGTCCAGTAAATAGGTGGATTCGTGCGTAATGTGGAGGAATTGTCCCAAATGGGGGAGTTGAGCAAAGATGAAACATCAATGGGATTGTGCAGTTTCATCGGTTTTAATAGATAAGAAAGGTGTTCTAAAATGAGGGGAGTGAGATTTTGAGTTTTTTTTTTAGAGAAGGCCAAGAATTCACACTAAAAAGAGGGGAAGAGAAAATACTCCTCCCGATATACCCATAACGGAGAGTTTTTAGTGGTTTCTTTGATCCAATGGACACATTGTCTTAATAAAAAGGCTGAATGATATTTTTGAAAGTCCGGATAGCTAACTCCACCATCTGTTTTAAAGTGTTTTAGTTTTATCAGAGAGATACTGGATTTCTTCTTATTCCACAAGAAAGAAGAAAGTCTGGCATTGATTTTCTTAAAAAGTTTTGTGGGATAGCTAATGGGCTATTAAAAATGGGATAGAGAAGAATAGGTACTATCATAATTTCAATGGTGTTCAAACGACCCCATCAGGAAAGATTCAAAGGGTGCCAACGATTGACCAGGGTAATTATTTTAACTTTGCATTCCTCTAAACCCAGAGAAACAGAAGTTTTAAGCAATTGTGAAAACCATGTTTGGAAGTATTTCAAGAGAAGTTAGTTGCTGAAAAGGGATTTCTGAAAGTGTATCTATTTAAGGGTAAGATTTCACTTTACCGTGATTAAGTTTATAACCAGATGAAAGAATAGGAGGAGACTTCCTGAAGAAAGGCGGGAAGTGAAGTTTGTGGTTCAGATCCGAATAAAAGAATATCGTCAGCATATACTGTTGTTTTAATTTGCTGAGTATTCCATGAGAAGCCCTGTATTATAGGATTATTTCTAATTCTAGTAAGGAAAGGTTAGAGAGGAATGGTGAGAAAGGCCAGCCTTGGCAAACGCCCTTACTCAAAGAAAAATAGGAACAAGTATGCCCATTTGTGTAAATGGCAACTTGAGAGGAGGAATATAGAAGGGAAATAACAGAAATTATTTTAGGTCCAAAACCATACCATTTTAAAGTATGGAAAATGAAAGACCAATTAACATGATTTGCCAGAATTGTTTAGGCTGCCATAATATTTGGCACTGGATTTAAGAAGAAAAGAAGACGCAACATCAGTGGGGAATTTATTACACTGAAATTTGGCATTAATGAGATCTTGGAGGCACTCTTTGGATATAGAGGTGTAATAGGAATATTCTAATTGTTTGCTTTGTTGGAGTAATGCAGTATTTTTCTAAGCTTTTTCCTTTTGGAAACATATCTAATAATACAAGTATGGTCAGAGGCTTTTAAAGGACCCAGAAGCAATGAAAGTCAAGTTCGTCTGTATGGTTCAGTTCAAAGCAGTCAACAAAGAAAGAAGAGTCAAGAAGTAGATCATTATTTAATCTCCATATTTTGGATTTAGCAATGTTGGGTAAAATGTCTAGATGAATGGAAACTAGGGCACAATTTGAAATTAGAAGAGAGCCTATGTCAGCAGGATGCAAGTTTTGTGATATGGAATGCAAAATCAATAAATACTAGATTCTTGATTGAGATTTGTGTGTGGGAGAATAGTAAGTGTACTTGCCCAGGGTTGGTTTGAAAATTCTCCAAGCATCAATAACTGTGCATTGTGAAATTGCTCATAGAAATAGTTTCTGAGTCTTGTTGGGTACATCTGCAGAAGAAGAGGCTCTATCTATAAAAGGTTCAACAGTCTGATTACAGACTTCTGCAAAAATAAAAAGTTCATCGGGTATTGTAAACGTTTTTGAATGACATCAGATCAAAATTGACTATCAGGACTAGTAAGGGCATAAATGCTAAAAATAGAAACTGGAACTTTTTTAATCAAAAGACACATGAGTAACCGTCTCCCCTTAGAGTCAGATTCTTGTGAAACTAAATGTACATTAAGAGACTTATGGCATAGCGTAGCAACAAAATGTTTCTTACCTATGTCTGGTGAAAAGAAAACTGTTTCCACCCACCCTCTCTTTAGCTTCATAGGTTCAGCTTTAGTGAGGTGTGTTTCTTGGGTAAGAGCAATATCAGCATTCAAAAGGGCTAAGTGGGACAAGACCCTCTGAATTTTAATTGGTGAACCCGATCCCTTGATGTTCCAAGATACAATTTTTATTGCTATAGAATTAATAGTTAAAAAAGATGATTTGGGCAAGAACAAACAGCATACGAGGTGAACCAAATTGGAAACTACAGACAACAAAGGAAAGAAAAGAGGGTGAGGAAAAGGCAAAAATATCTCCCAGAGAGGAATGGGCAGACATATGTACAGAAAGAATAAGGTGCTAACTAAACTGAGCAATACAGAAAAACAGAGTAAAGGAAAAAAGAATGAAGAACACGAGTGGGAGAATATTTCCAAAAAAAGTAGGGGGGCGTTCAGGCCACACAGTAGAATGATACATCCGAGCTTCAGGGAGACGACATAAGGGGAGAATATTGGAGTGTAGGAGAAGTACTTTGGTAATCACATTAGAACATTGGGAAAGAAGACCTGCAAGGAGAAAAATAAGGTGAGTATATTAGAACAATTGGTAAAAGAGTATTAAGCAAAGTCGGAAGGCTAACATAATATCATGTGACTAATAAACATCATATAAATAGTAAACACTAAAGATAACTCAAATAGAGAGAACAGACAGCAACAATACTAGAACAAAATACAAGTCAAGTCTTGTTTGGTTTGTAGGTGTCCATAAACTCCACTTTGTGTTCCTGAAGAAAACCGTGCAAATGGGCAGGATCGTCATAGGTGTAAGTTTTATTATTATAGGTGGCTTTGAACAGGCATGGATGAAACAAACGAAAATGAGCTCCAAGAGAACGGAGTGCAGGTCTCAAGGAAAGAGATTCTTTGTGCCTTTCTGTTGTATTTTTAGCGCTATCCTGGGAAAAGTACAAGTTATTTCCAGACCATAAAATTTGTTTCCTAGATCGAGCAGCTGAGAAAACCTGAAGTAGATCCATGTATTCAAGAAAATACAGTATAACACCTCGAGGCCTTTTATAAGTTGATGCTATATGAGACATGTGTCCAAGTCTGTGAGCACGTTGAATGTTCATAGACAAAGATCCAGGCATCTGAAGTAATTTAAGAAGAAAGGTCAGAATAAATATGACTGGATCAGACACTTCCAATCCAAACCATAAATGCGTTAGTTATTTCAGCAATTCCTTTTTTCTAAAGCTTCAACCTGCTTTTGAAGCATGGAGATCTGAGACTGAAGTTGTGGGACTGTATGTGCTGAGCTGGTGAGGTCTGAAATGCACTGTTCAGCTACTATTATCCTCTTTTCCAATCTGGACCACTTGTCTTCTAAACTTTGGAGTTTTGTGTTTGTCTCCTCTATACGTGGACAAGGTGCCCTAATCCTCTCCAAAAGAAGCTCTATGGATAATGAAGAGATAGATTGTGTAAGAGAAGGGGGGTCTTTTTTCAATCTTTTAGTAGAAGTTTTTCCTGTTGTAGGTGACAGAGTAGCACCTCCTGATGCTGAAGATGAGGAGGAGCCTCTAGAGGTCAAGGCATTGGCATCCTCCATCTCAATTTGTTTTGACCAAGAGGATGATGAAGTAACAGGTGATTTAGAGAAGTCAGGTAACACAAAGCTTTAGAACAACATGAAGCTCCTCTTAGTTCATACAGCAATGTGCAGTAACTGAATGGTGCGCTGTTCGAGGAAGGACCAATAGCACTTGGATCGGCTGTTAGATGATGAATACGTACCACCCTTATAGCCCAAATCAGCACCAACCTTTCCCTGATGGGCGCCCAGCTATAAGATTAAATTGAGGTGGATGAGAAGTTTAATACCGTGGTATAAGCCGTATTTCTTTCTTAAAACACGCAGAGAAAGAGCCAAAGCGGGGATAATGGTGAGAAGCGCTGTATTAAGTTTAAAACCTCCACATACTTTATGTTAGAAACCAGAGTCATTTTCCCACAAGAAGCCCCCTGATGAGTTTAAATTCAATTGAAATGCAAACTTCATAAAAATAATGCTCATAAATTGCATTAGTGGTAAGAGAGGAGATGTTGCAGCAAGAAAAGTTACTGAAAAAGTCCAGGAAACCTGGAGTGAAAGGCTCCAATAAAAGAAAATGCAATACTGTAGCTGGCCCCTCGTGAACATTCCATGACTGCCTCATTCTCCCACAACAGCTGAGGGAAGCAGGTATTGAAGAGAAATAAGCAAATGTGACCAAGAAAGGTCACATAAATCAGCCCAGGAATGCCCAGGAATGCCTTCATGTTACAGATTATATTCGCACTAAGTAACAGCCGGCATTATGCAGGAAAACCATCTCCGTAGTGCAAATAGTTTCCTATCGCACAAAGGGCCAGATGTAGTAAAATCCAATTTGGCGAACCGGAAATTGCGAGTCAGTGCGACTCGAAAAATGGGAATGAGCATCGCGATGCACATTTTGCATGGCGCAAACTGCGATTTTCACAGTTTGCGCCATGCAAAACGCTTCCTACATCTGGCCCAAAGAGAGCTAACAATGCGTCGCCATCTTCGTTAAATGCAAGCCACACCCCCTCCCCACAGCACCCAATCTTCTAAACTCATTGTAGATACGCAAACATAGTTGAATCAATATCAACATCAACACCTGGTATATATCAACGGATTAAACAACATACAAAATTTTTGTAATTTCTCCCTGCATTTATTTACAGTTAGTATAAACGTAATGATTCTAAAATCCGTCATTGTCACACTGTTCCTGTCAGGGTAGTAGTCAGACAAACAAGGCTTGAATATATATAAATTGTGTGTGATACACCTATAGATAGTTCAACACAAGATGCAAGGCTGTAGTGGGAAAACTGATGATTTAAAGCTCTTCTTAACAACTACTTTGACTGTAGAATGTATTACTTTGTGATGAACTCCTCACTGGATATGATCAACACATTTCGGCCAACTGACTTAAGGGTTCTTCAGGACACAACAAGGTAGTGTGTAAAAATTCCACAAAAGTAAACTGCTAAGTCATACAAATCAGACTAAGGGGGTCATTCTGACCTTGGCGGTCCATGACAGGCTGGCGGTGCTTCCTTGGCGATTCTGACCGCGGCGGTAAAGCCGCGGTCGGAAAAGGGGAGCCGGCGGTTTCCCGCCAGTTTCCCGCTGGCCCAGGGAACCCGCCATGGCGGCGCTGCTTGCAGCACCGCCATGGGGATTCCAACCCCCTTACCGCCAGCCTGTTTCTGGCGGTGTCCACCGCCGGAACCAGGATGGCGGGAACGGGTGCCGTGGGGCCCCTGGGGGCCCCTGCACTGCCCATGCCACTGGCATGGGCAGTGCAGGGGCCCCCTAACAGGGACCCACAAAGATTTTCACTCTCTGCTTAGCAGACAGTGAAAATCGCGACGGGTGCCACTGCACCCGTCGCACCCCTTCAACTCCGCCGGCTCCATTCCGAGCCGGCTTCATTGTTGAAGGGGCTGTCCCGCCAGAATGACCGCCTAAATCCATAGAGACCAGCAAAAATTGAGACAATAAATGTCAACACAATGATGACAATTAACAGCCAAGGGCAAAAATGGATTACATCACTTAGGACCGCATTATTAAGGGCCATCAAAGTGCACTGATGAGAGCAGAAAGAATATCTGGTTACAGGAACATAATCCCTGATTTAATTGCCATGGTGAAGCAAGGCAAAATCGCAGAGTACTGCATGTGTGGGGGAGCTGAAGTCCAGGCTGTGGCTCTTAATCCTGTGGTTCCTGGAAATATGAAAGTACTGATCCTTCGATGGAAAACATTAGTGCAGTGGTTCCCAACCTGTGGTCTGGGGACCCCTGGGGGTCCCCGAAGCCTCCTCAGGGGGTCCGCGACTGCTCAGAAAATTAAATAATATTAAAAGATTAGATCCCCAGCTTTCAGCAATGACTCAGTGGGGGGTCCCTGGATTAGAATTATGATTCAGTGGGGGTCCCCGGGTTCCAGTAATGATAAAGTGGGGGTCCACTGAAGTCAAAAGGTTGGGAACCACTGCATTAGAGGAATAATTTGTTGGCAACCCTAGCGATTTATTTGTCTTGCTATAAAGTGAACAAATGTGCTTTGAAGTGTGTCTAATACACTACATATGTTCCGACATAAAAAAGAAAATACAACTAGGTCTAGTTGAAATTGTATTGTATACCACATTGCACAATGTTGAGCACAGGCATAGTTGTAGCCTTGTGATTAGGTGGGGATTTGGAAGGATGAGTTTCAGGTCAAATAATGCATCAATGGACTGGACAGAAAGGAAATTACTTTTTAATCTTGTTTGGTACTGCATTACTTGGCAGCCGCTGTGGGCACATCTGGATGCTGATTATCATTCAGCAGAGGGTTGGTAAGAACAAAAAAATCCCTTGCAAACCATTTCTCAGAAATGGGCTATGGTTTGCAGCCCTGACTGTGGCATGAAACAGGTTGCCGGTGGTCCATGGCGGGAGCCCCTTAGCCTGTCCTCCATCACCTTTTTCAGGTTCCCCTGTCAATGGTTCAGCAATAAATTCCTAGACATAAAATAATTGTTACATTAACGTGTAGCCATCTTTGTTACAGTAAAGATCCGAGTGAACATTCTTGGATGGAGTTGTGTGACTGCAGTGGGTCTAGTGTCCAGAAAGCACAGGCTGACTCACATTTTTAGAGGCCTTGGAGAAGCTGACATTGTCTCCTTCTGCACTGGAGGATGGTGCATTCAAAAGTATGTAACTGACTGTAGGACTGGTTGGTGGTAAGTGTGTCTGTCCATATGTGTGAGAGAGTGGAACTTTCCAGAGAGCTCAGTTAGTTTGGTGTTCACTAGCTATTGAGTAGTGAGCAGAAGTTTACGACCACTGCCCAGGGGCCCTTAGCACTCCCAAATTTTAACATGGGTGGGAGGGAACAACTATCACTCTTCAAGGGTGAGATTCTCACTGGTCCCGGTGGTGAAGGATTGGAATCGAGGGGACCACAGGATAGCACGGTCAGGTATTGGCTTTGTCCAATCACTGATGAGCATATTCTGAGAGGTTCTCAGTGTCGGCAGCTCACCTTCATGAGGGACAGAGAGGTGCCAGGGGTTGGACCCAGAGCTCTTAATTCCTCTGAATAGACAGTACGTGGG